>NC_052314.1:53413969-53506469 GCF_016432855.1 Salvelinus namaycush
TCTGTTGCGTTATATAATCGGTTGACTAAAAACTGTCCGTCCAAATCCTAATGAAGATAAGACCAAACAAACTCAAGTTGCCAGTGCAATTACCCGTCACCTAGTGGTAAAGATAGTGACCAGTGGCGCTGCGTGGGTAAAATCACTGGGGAAGCCAAGCCAGGAAAAAAAGTCATATTGCAACCTATGAGTTGTGATAATTGCGTTGTTTTCTCTATAACCTGTTATTTCATATTTCTTGCTACCGTGATATATAGGCCTAAGGCAGAGACAATAGGAAGACACAGTGGTAGAATATATTCAACCACACCTTTGTTTCATCACAAAACAGGAGAGCAACATCTGTCCGGTAGAGTCAACAAAGCATATTGAATGTAACAAACAGTTACATGACCTACAGCATGATCAAAAGTTAATGTTTCTGACATTTTTGGAATACTTTACAAGTATTGATTTAGAAACCAGGAGAGTTACCACAAGTCGCAAAGAAAACAACAGGAGCTGCCTCCACTATTCCAGCACCATTTCAACTTTGACGTTTCAACATCATCAAATCACCTATGCTTAGTCTAATACAGTGACAACTAAAACATTCCAAAAACGATTTAGTCCAATCAACGTAAGCTAAATATCATGTGGCTGTCCATGGTGCTGATTTGTGTGTGTAGGTAAAAACATGACTCACCCTACTAGTAGAAAAATGCCAATGCCATTGTCTTCTCTTTCATGTTGCTGAAACGGTCTATGACTCTGTCATACAGTACACACTTTGAGTTTTTGTTGTGCTAGGCTACCTGGCTAAAATGATTGCTCGTTAGCATTTCATGGGCAACGATTAGCCAGTTAGTTAACATTAGCCTACTACATCTAGCTACATATTGAACTTATATTCTCTGTGGTCAGAAGCACAATGTATACATTTATGGTTGGATCAGAATCGCCATTATAATCATTGGCCAGTAAGGAGAATTAAGTAAAACCACAAGTCTAAATCCCTATCTCCGTCCATGGCTAATTTAGGAAATGGACAATTTTAGCTAGCCAGCCACCAGAGAACAACAACACAACGAGATGCAAGATTTCTTCTGTCAATGATATTTGGCTTGATGTGATGTGATTGGTGTGACGCCAAATCCAAACTAGCTTCCCTTGACACTTTCATTTAGTGCGCCAGGACCATTCACAGTTGAGCTCACTCAGTTTAGCTCAATACTGACTGGTTATTATGCTATTATTTTTTTTGATCAAGGGAGGTCAAATGCTCGCTGGCTTCCCTTGCATTCAATGCTGCGGGCGGCAACAATATCATACTCTTTTTGACCAGACAGCATCAGATAGATGAGCTACACATAGAGAGACAGAGGGGCGCTGTTTCGCTCGCTCGGATGCTTTCTCCAGTGAGATACATTCAGTCTCTTGTGAATTGAAGGACAATTATGAAACACTGAGAGATTTATTTTATTATTGGTACATTTTTGGGGGGAAGCCTGGCTTCCCTTGGCCTCCATGAATACATACCACTGATGGTGACTGAACAACATGGGAAGTAAAAAAAGAAGAATCAGACTACAGGAATACATGACAAACTATTAGTGTAGCTATTTTTGGGGCACAATCACATTCAAGGTTGACCCGCCGTTGAGGGCAGCAAGATATGTTGGCTGGATTACAGTGCTGGCCCCAGGGCCGGTCTACCCTGACGATGAGTTTGAAGGCAAACCCCCAAACTGAAAGTGAAATGTGAGCATAAGATATAATGAGATGGAATGAGATGGATGGAATGAGAGCTACCTGTGAGACTTTCAGTGTTCTGGGCTGGCGGTTGCGTTCAGTTAAAATGTCACCAGGTATGTAGTTAAAATGCCACCAAATTGGTTTCATATGGCAACAGTTAGGCACATTCAAAATATGCAGTACACAGAATGCAAAGTGAAATCATTTGGCTGACATTGCCGCAGGCCCGCAACAGTACTTTTCGTATAATTCAAAGCTTCAGTTTGTAATGAGATATTGGATCAAAACCCAGTATGCATGAGATGGCTCAGCAGCATCTCTCCACATAAGCCTTCAAGCTTGTTTTGAATTTTTATCTTTTAGAAAAAAACAAATGAGACCTGGGAGCCAGTTAACCCTGTCTGTCACTTCAACCGATTCATATGTCAGAGTTTGCTGTAAGGTTGCTGTGGTTCTTTCCCAATTATCTCTCCTTCCTCCCAAAGTGTGCACTTGATCACTTCACTGAAAATAAATGACTGATATAAGAAATAGGATGGGAACTTTGCAGGAAGTAGTGAACAAGTGTTCAATTCAGGAGAAATTGTTGGGACGCACACTGTGTCTGACTGGAGCATGCTGTGACTGAGAATGTTACCGAGGATGGACTGGTAAAAGGAGGGAGGGAATATTCTGGAGTGAATATTCAGCCAAAACGGTCAGCTGTCCTACTATCGGTGGGGATATCGAAATCAGAAAAAGGTAAAGAAGCCATACTCGCATGTGCACAGTTGGGATTCGACACGTATTTTACTTAGCCAACTTTGCAAATGTAGGAGATTGTTTCAGCTGGCCCGAGAAATGTGTTACAACTTGCCATGCATTTGACTTTGCTTACAAGCCATCATGTTGGTAACTTTGCAGGACCAAATGCATTAGTACAATACCTGAACCCATTGTCCTTCAAAATGACAGACTGGAATTGCGGGGGAAAAGATAATACATTTCCCATTCACTGTAAAATGAAAGGCTATTACCTGCAGAGTGGTAGCTCTATATTCTTACAGAACGCCAAAAGAGTAAATCAGAGTGAACCCTGCACTATACGTCACTGTGTGTGTGTGTGTGTGTGTGTGTGTGTGTGTGTGTGTGTGTGTGTGTGTGTGTGTGTGTGTGTGTGTGTGTGTGTGTGTGTGTGTGTGTGTGTGTGTGTGTGTGTGTGTGTGTGTGTGTGTGTGTGTGTGTGTGTGTGTGTGTGTGTGTGTGTGTGTGTGTGTGTGTGTGTGTGTGCGCGCGCGTGCGTGCATGTTCGCTTATATAATGATAACACACAGGTCATGCATTACTGTGATAATTGGCTTACCGTGATTTGGTCACCACATTTCCTAAATATTAAACTGTTAGTACCAGTCTTCAGTTGCAATTATACATTACCTTGACTAAAAACTTTGCAATGCATATTTAACAGCATGTAAATAGGTTGACTGTGTGTGGGCTGGAAATGACAGGGCTGCCAGACAGCGAAGCAGATGACAAGGTTTTGCCTCAGTATCAACTATGGTAGAGCTTGTTAGGATGGATGAGAGTGTTTTGTGCCTATTAATGAGTCATTGAAATATGACTACTTCTTATGAAACACCCACTTTTCAGGTTTCTCAACAGGAAGTAAAATAAAGGGCTGGAAGGAATTTGGGTTGCAGTTACACATTAAAGTGGGTGTAGGTTGTAGGCTCTGTATGGTCGGTGTAGGGGGAAGTTACACCCTAGACGGTGACCTTGGGTGAGTTTTGCATTTAAAGTCAGGATTAGGGCAGGGAAAGCTGATCCTAGATTTGTACCTAGGGGACAACCCTGGAGCTGCCTGGTCACTCCCCTCTCTACTATAGTAACACCCTAAACCACATCCTGGTTTGTGAAATAGGTATTGAGGTGTGGCAGGTGGGGAGAAAACAGTAAAATAAAAACCGATTTGTTTGAGGCTGGGAAACTTTCAATATCATGATCAAGTTCTTGTGGACTACCATTGTAGATTACAGCTTTTTCTAAGGCCTATTGGATGGCAATTTCCTTTCTATGGCTGACATTTAATTGGAATACCTTTTTTTTTAACCATTTAACCAGGCAAGTCAGTTAAGAACAAATTCTTATTGACAGTGACGGCCTACCAAAAGACAAAAGGCCTTACGAAGTACCTGTCGTGACTGCATCAAACCGGGAGAAGCTAGTTCTGCTACTGTAGCTAGCTAGGCTAATTGAGGCTGCATGTGCTTTCTCATCCTACAGTTACAAACAACAACAACATTCAGAATATTAAGTAGCAGCCTACCTGCTGGCTCTTGGTCGTTTGTACCCAGTCCTTCTCCTTTAACTTTTAATTCTGTCATTTACATTTTTAATCCCATCTTCCATTGACTAGATTTCTTAACTTTTGCCACACAAGGAGGCTCTATGACGCTTTAAAGACTTATGATTGGCCAACAACGAGCTACACTTGCCTCTCTCGTGAAAAGAGCAGCAGCAATTATTACATTTCTCTCTCTACTGCAGCTGTCGCATTTGGTTATGTACAGGTCATTCTGGTTAAGTCAGTAAAGTTACACATACCCTAAACCTGTGACAATCATATCAGATCCGACCCAGACCTGTGACATATGGAATCTCTGGATCCGGACCCGCTCAAGTCCTGGATCTGGTCTCTGTTATTAGGGTACATGTGGATCCTTGAAGACCTCTAGAGTGGAGTGGTTAGCTGCTGCTCAAGGTCCTGCGAGGGTGGAGGGTAGTGCTGTAAAACTGCCTAGTCAGGAGGACGCTGTCCATGGTCCTGTAGAGCAGAGTGCAGGAGTTGTCATGGTCCTGTAGAGCAGAGTGCAGGAGTTGTCATGGTCCTGTAGAGCAGAGTGCAGGAGTTGTCATGGTCCTGTAGAGCAGAGTGCAGGAGTTGTCATGGTCCTGTGGAGTAGAGCAGAGTGCAGGAGTTGTCACGGTCTTGTAGAGTACAACAGAGTGCGGGATTTCTCATGGTCCTGTAGAGTAAAGCGGAATATTAAGGAGCTGTCCAAGGTCCTGTAGAGGAAAGCAGAATATTTAAGGCGATGTCCATGGTCCTGTAGAGTAAAGCGGAATATTAAGGAGCTGCCCAAGGTCCTGTAGAGTAAAGCGGAATATTAAGGAGCTGTCCATGGTCTTGTAGAGCAAAGCAAAATATTCAGGTGCTGTCCATGGTCCTGTAGAGTAAAGCAGAATATTAAGGAGCTGCCCAAGGTCCTGTAGAGTAAAGCAAAATATTAAGGAGCTGGATGTTGGCAGTTGTCATTCCGTCCAGTGAAAAGTAATCCAGAACTACAGCACCAAAACTACGCTTTCACTTTTTTTATTAACCTTTCAGGCGCAGGCGTTCCACTAGTGACCCACCTCGACAACATCCGGTGAAATTGCAGAGCGCGAAATTCAAATTACAGAAATGTCAATATTTAACATTCATGAAAATACAAGTGTCATACATCAAAATAAAGCTTAACTTCTTGTTAATCCAGCCGCTGTGTCAGATTTCAAAAAGGCTTTACGGTGAAAGCACACCAAGCGATTATCTGAGGACAGCGCCCCGCATACAAAAGCATGAAAAACATTTTTCAACCACGCAGGTGCGCCACGAAAGTCAGAAATAGCGATATAATAAAAGCCTTACCTTTGAAGATCTTCTTCTGTTGGCACTCCTAAAGGACCCAGCTACAGCACAAATGGTCATTTTGTTCGATAAAGTCCTGCTTTATAACCCCAAAAACTCAGTTTAGCTGGCGCGCTTCATTCAATAATCCACCGGTTTCCCTCCTTCAAAATGCATACAAAATTAATCCCAAACGTTACCAATAAACTTCTCCAAACAAGTCAAACAACATTTAAAATCAAACCTCAGGTACCCTAATATGTAAATAAACAATTCAATTTAAGACAGAGAATCGTTATTGTTTTTACCGGAGATAAACAACAAAGAACGCGCTCTCATCCACGCGCATGAAAACACTACAGCCAAAATGGGAGCCACTTAGGAAAACTACAAATTCTAGCAAATTTTTCCAAAAACAAGCCTGAAACTCCTTCTAAAGACTGATGACATCTAGTGGAAGCCCTAGGAACTGCAATCTGGGAGGATTTCGCCTCATATGACAGCCATTGGAAACAGTGGTAGGCTGAAAAGAAAAATTGGGGGATGGTTTGTCCTCGGGGTTTCGCCTATCATATCAGTTCTATTATACTCACAGACATTAGTTTAACAGTTTTAGAAACGTTAGAGTGTTTTCTATCCAAATCTACCAATTATATGCATATCCTAGCTTCTGGGCCTGAGTAACAGGCAGTTTACTTTGGGCATGCTTTTCATCCGGACGTCAAAATACTTCCCCCTAGCCCAAAGATGTTTTAACAGTGTCGGCTACAAACTAATATTTCATCAATATCGAAAGGGGATACTCACTCCTACAACATCCACAAGCTTTACAGCAGTTGTCTGAACTCTCTGTCGCGGACGTCTTCATTTCGAAGAGGTCTTCTCACAAAACCTATTGTCCAGACTAAACCGTTGGAGCTACGAATTAATATGTAACCAGTATCGAACGGGGAGACTCTCACGAACATGAAGGTTCTGCTCTGACGCACACAAGCTTCAGGGGAGTCGTCTGAAGGTAACCCAGTACCAGAATGTAAAAACTGCGTAAGGGTTCCAATGTCCCAAAAATAACGTGACCAAACATGAGTTTAAAAAAAAAATATTCTTCGATATAGTAGATATAATAGTATAGATATAGTAGGACATACACTTTAAAACCTTGTTACTTATGATTTAATCTTTGACTTTCTGTTTTGCCATTCATGAATGTGTTATTCAATGTATTTCTTTGGGCTATACAGTAAAGACAAATTCAATGTGTCAATGTCCCAATACTTTTGGAGCTCACTTTACTGTGTTTCATCATAATGACGCAGAGGAGAGTTCTCTTAGCGAATCAGATGCTTGTGAACTGTAAATTATTAATGAAAAACAGCAGTTCCAATAAGCTTGTTTGAAAAATTAAAGGAGAGCCGCACACTCTAGGAGCTCAGATGCAATAATATAATAACCAACGTTCCGACAGACAAGCTGTCTTCATCAGGGTATAATGACAAACACTGCGGGTCACTAGTTTATATAGTGTCAAAGGACACACACACAGGTGTGTGTAATCATGGTCGGGTGTGGCCTGATATCATTGATTCATCTTCAGATATAAAAATAACATACAAAAAACATGGATAGTGTTAGGGTTCGTTCCTCTGCCCTTGTCAATCATTGGCTCATTGGTGAAATTAGCATTATGACAATATCTTTAATTAAATCATTCAAACCTTTTAATGCAATTGCAGACAGAAGTTGACAACCAGGAACATAGCACGCATGTTTCCGAGTAAGTTCTGCATCAAAGAAAAGGTTCCATGTTATTTTATCAAACCCGAAGTGATGTCACTGCCTACGTCATTATCTTTTACTCATGAGACCAAAACCATGCCTACACAGCTATATAAACAAGGCTTTTATTGTGTTATCTAAAAGCTTAGCAGTAAATGTCCAAGTTGATTTATAGTGGAACGTCTGACTAGTCTTATCTCCTACACTCCCCTGCAGAGTTCTGTCTCAGTCACACATTTCTCAGAGGGGTCTCTTTGTAAGAGGCAGAGAGAGAGAGAGAGAGAGAGAGAACTACAAAAACAACTGTGGAACAATATTAAAACCTCATAATGTATATATATTGTTAATCTGTAGTCTAGGATGCTATAAATGTAAGGAGAGAGGGGTCTTATAACTCCTCCCCTTCTATTAATACAACATAAGCATTTATTCTCATACATCAATCATTTGGTACAGCCCCAATCATGACCCTTAGGTGAACCTCTAACAATAGCATACGATCATAGATACAATTTGGCTGCAAAAAGCTTGTTCACCACTCCATCTCAAAAACAAGATATAGGAAAATGGTTTGATAATGTGCTAAATAATGTGCTGGATGATTGACAATGTCCCACCTTCTCTGGGGGAAGTAATCTATAGAAGATGTCAGTGTGATGGCATACCATAAAGATAAACATCCTTACCATCCTTGCTCATCTCTGTCAATCGTTTCCATGGCAATGGGGGCCACAGTGATTGACAGGTCAGATACTTAAAAGGTAAAGGTAATTCAAGGTAATTTCATTGACAAATAGGACGCTTAAGTATCTGAGCTGTCAATCACTGTGGCCCCCATTGCCATGGAAACGATTGACAGCTCAGATACTTAAACGTCCTATTTGTCAATGAAATTACCTCTGATCAATCACACACAGGAACGTCTTGTTCCTCTGGCGGAAATGCGATGGAATTGACCCCAATCCTAGCTGTAACTTTGTACAAAAGAAGAGTAGATAATTATCCACATCTTAAAGTTGTTAGTTTAGAGGGTTGTTGCTTTACACATTATTTCTATTTAAACAACAGAGAAAAGCAGGGTTGGGTAGGTTACTTTCTTAATGTAATCCGTTACAGTTACTAGTTACCTGTCCCAAAATTGTAATCAGTAACATAATTTTTGGATTACCCAAACTCAGTAATGTAATCTGACTTTCAGCTAATTTTTTATTACTTTCCTTTTAAGAGGCGCAGGTTAGTAGCTGGCACATCCACAGTCATAAAATCTGATTTTAAACCTAACCCTAACCCTAAATCAAATCCAATGTTATTGGTCACATACACATATTAGCAGATGTTATTGCGGGTGTAGCAAAATGCTTGTGTTTCTAGCTCCAACAGTGCAGTAGTAGTAATTCACAACAAAACACACAAATCTAAAAGTAAAAGAATGGAACTAAGAAATATATAAATATTAAGACGAGCAATGCCTGAGTGGCATTGACTAAAATACAGTAGAATACAGTATATGCATATGAATCGAGTAAAGCAGTATGTAAACATTATTAAAGTGACTAGTGTTCCATTATTAAAGCGGCCAGTGATTCCATGTCTATAATATATGGGGCATCAGCATCTAAAGTGCAGGCTTGAGTAACCAGGTGGTAGTCGGCTAGTGATGGCTATTTATCTCATGGCCTTGAGATAGAAGCTATTTTTCAGTCTCTCGGTCCTAACTTTGATGCACCTGTACTCACCTTGCCTTCTGGATGATAGCAGGGTGAACAGGCCTTGGCTCGGGTGGTTGATGTCCTTGATGATCTTTTTGGCCTTTGCTGTAGATCCTGGAGAGCAGGCAGTGTGCGTTGGGCAGACAGCACCACCGTCTGGAGTGCCCTGCGGTTGCGAGCGGTGCAGTTGCCGTACCAGGAGGTGATACAGCCCGATAGGATGCTTTCTATTGTGCATCTGTAAAAGTTTAAGGGTCTTAGGGGCCAATCCGAATTTCTTCAACCTCCTGTGGTTGAAGAGGCCCTGTTGCGCCTTCTTCATCACACTGTCTGCGTGGGTGGACCATTTCAGATTGTCAGTGATGTATACTAGGATAACTTTAAGCTTTTCACCTTCTCCACAGTGGTCCCGTCGATGTGGATAGGGGCGCGCTCCCTCTGCTGTCCCCTGGCTATATACTATCTCCACCCAGCACAGCCAGAAGAAGACAGGCCACCCCTCAGAGCCTGGTTCCTCTCTAGGTTTCCTCCTAGGTTCCAGCCTTTCTAGGGAGTTTTTCCTAGCAGAAATTGCTCAGTTCTGCCTTCAGGACAAGAGTCATCCCAATAAACATCAACACTACTGAAGAGGCATTAGAAGAAGACAAAAGTGTATATTACCAATTGAACGACATCTATTGCAGGATAAATCAATGTTACATTTTACTTTATTGGTTGGTTATGTAGGCTTGTTCTAACCCATTGCTATCTACTATGATTAGGCAATATCTTTACATTTCTGTCAGATTTCCAGTCATTCCAATTCATTTAATACCCCTAATCTTTAAGAATAGGAAATATGGAAATATACCTTGAGTGTACAAAACATTAGGAACACCTTCCTAATATTGAGTTTCACCCTCTTTTTCCCTAAAAGCAGCCTAAATTCGTCAAGGCAGGACTCTACAAGGTGTCGTAAGCGTTCCACAGGGATGCTGGCCCATGTTGACTCCAGTGCTTCCCACAGTTGTGTCAAGTTGGCTGGATGTCCTTTGGGTGAGGGGCCATTCTTGATGCACATGGGAAACTGTTGAGCTTGAAAAACCCAGCAGTGTTGCAGTTCTTGACACAAACCGGTGCGCCTGGCACCTAATACCATCCCCTGTTTAATAGCACTTACATGTTATGTCTTACCCATTCACACTCTGAATGGCACACATACACAATCCATGTCTCAATTGTCTCAAGGCTTTACAATCCTTCTTTAACCAGTCTTCTCCCGTTCATCTACACTGATTCAAGTGGACATCCATACGGGATCATAGCTTTCATCTGGATTCACCTGATCAGTCTATGCCATGGAAAGAGCAGGTGTTCCTAATGTTTTGTGCACTCACTGTGGATTAGCCAAATTGTTTGACCTGAGCATAGCCCAAAAACTAAGGACAAATTAGCCTACTCTGTTTTTTGTTTATTTTGGGGGGGGGGGGGGGGGGTCAGGAAGGGTTGATTGGGCTCATTGCTTCGAGTTAATGGCATGATTGGAGCACTACCGAAAAGTAAAAAAACTAGATGGTAAAAGCATTTGGAAAGCATTTTGGAAGCATTTTCCACGAAGACAATAAAGGTCCCACACGTGGTCTTCTGAAATTGAACTTGTATTTGATAGTATGGAGCACAATACCACGAGAGAGTTTAGAAGGGAGGAACTCAAACTTGTATTCCATAGGCTGGGATCCACGCTATGCAGCTGTTGAAATACGGCATTTGTCACTGGCTGGCCACTGGGGCGTATTCATTACTTCGACTCTGTTGCAAAACATTTCTTAAACGGAAGCAAACGGAACGAAACAGAGACCTATACGGGGACCTGTCCAATAGAGACTCTCATTTTGCTTTGTTTGCTTCAGTTTGGTTCTTAAATGGTAACCACAATCTGTACGGCGCAAATAAATGAGAGCAGCAGTTTGAGTCACATCAATGCTATGTAGCCTACAGTCGTGGCCAAAAGTTTTGAGAATGAAACAAATATTAGTTTTCACAAAGTTTGCTGCTTCCGTGTCTTTAGATATTTTTGTCAGATGTTACTATGGAATACTGAAGTATAATTACAAGCATTTCATAAGTGTCAAAGGCTTTAAATGAAAATTGCATGAAGTTGATGCAAAGAGTCAATATTTGCAGTGTTGACCCTTCTTTTTCAAGACCTCTGCAATCCGCCCTGGCATGCTGTCAATTAACTTCTGGGCCACATCCTGACTGATGGCAGCCCATTCTTGCATAATCAATGCCTGGAGTTTGTCAGAATTTGTGGGGTTTTGTTTGTCCACCCACCTCTTGAGGATTGACCACAAGTTCTCAATGGGATTAAGGTCTGGGGAGTTTTCTGGCCATGGACCCAAAATATCGATGTTTTGTTCCCTGAGCCACTTAGTTATCACTTTTGCCTTATGGCAAGGTGCTCCATCATGCTGGAAAAGGCATTGATCGTCACCAAATTGTCCCTGATGTTTTTCCTGGAGAGAAGTGGCTTCTTTGCTGCCCTTCTTGACACCAGGCCATCCTCCAAAAGTCTTCGCCTCACTGTGCGTGCAGATGCACTCACACCTGCCTGCTGACATTCCTGAGCAAGCTCTGTACTGGTGGTGCCCCGATCCCGGAGCTGAATCAACTTTAGGAGACGGTCCTGGCGCTTGCTGGACTTTCTTGGGTGCCCTGAAGTCTTGTTCACAACAATTGAACCGCTCTCCTTGAAGTTCTTCATGAGACGATAAATGGTTGATTTAAGTGCAATCTTACTGTCAGCAATATCCTTGCCTGTGAAGTCCTTTTTGTGCAAAGCAATGATGACGGCACGTGTTTCCTTGCAGGTAACCATGATTGACAGAGGAAGAACAATGATCCCAAGCACCAACCTCCTTTTGAAGCTTCCAGTCTGTTATTCAAACTGAATCAGCATGACAGAGTGATTGATCTCCAGCCTTGTCCTCGTCAACACTCACACCTGTGTTAACGAGAGAATCACTGACATGATGTCAGCTGGTCCTTTTGTGGCAGGGATGAAATGCAATGGAAATGTTCTTGGGGGATTCAGTTCATTTGCATGGCAAAGAGGGACTTTGCAATTAATTGCAATTCATCTGATCACTCTTCATAACATTCTGGAGTATATGCAAATTGCCATCATACAAACTGAGGCAGCAGGCTTTGTGAAAATTAATATTTGTGTCATTCTCAAAACATTTGGCCATGAACTTTTTTAAATTCCGATTTTTCAAGGGGTGCTGCAGTACCCTCAGCACCCATACCTCCCGTGGCTATGATGGGACAAGCGAATCGCTGGTCTCGCTCTCTCAGTGGCAGTAGATCTTACAGAGCAGCACAACGAAAGACCCCAAGTCACCGTGTTGGTGCTTCTTTGTCGACACATTTCCAATGACATCTTTCAGCGCTGTGCATTGAATTACCCGTGCTCAATCATGTATAACTGACCTTGTACACCTTGTTCCCTGGACACAATGACTCCCACTCACATGAATAGTAGCAGAGTGGGAATTCAGAAAGATTGACTGACACACACATAGACTTAATGGAGGAAGTGCATAAAGCCATATCATTATCTATGAATCACACCAGCCCATCCTTGTCACATGGCTTTTGAAAAGAGAAATAGTTCAAACCAACAATGGGTTGGATAATGAATGTATTGACCAATTGCTCAGTTAACAATCAGCCAGTTGTAAGAGCAAAACCAGAACCTTTATTCAAACCCTTTGGCAATATCAACCCACACATACAAGCATGTGCAGAGTTGCACACACACACACACACACTACCTCGACTAACCTGTACCCTTGCACACTGACTCGGTGCCGGTACCCCATGTATATAGCCTCGTTATTGTTATCTAAATTTATTGTGTTAATTTTAGATTTTATCATATTTTTCTACTTTAGTTTATTTAGTTACTATTTTCTTAACTCTATTTCTTGAACTGCATTGTTGGTTAAGGGCTTGTAAGTCAGCATTTCATGGTAAGGTCTACAAAAATATGTGCACCATGAATTAAGGCAATGGATCAAGAGATACACCTTGCACAGTCTTCACATTTTGTTGCCTTAAAATGAAATCTAAAAAAGGATTACAGTGCACCTTTTTTTTACACCAATTTTGGTTCCTTGGATGTTGTGGGAGCGTATGTTTTTGGTTTCCCATATATTTCCTGACCGTTAAAACGGAACGAAACGTTCTGAGAATGATAGTGAAAATTTCACCTGTTCTGGTAATGTTAATTTTTAGTTTGAATGGGGATTCTGAGAACGTTTCTCTATGGTTACCTGAACGTTTTGATAATGGAAATGATAGGTTATTTGAAGGTAATTAAATAACATTCAATAATACTTTTAATAACACTTCGGGCTTAGTACATTGCTTTGAACTCCAAGCACATATAGGACACATGGACATTCATTTGCTTAGGCATTAATCATGAAAAACATTTATTTTTTATGGTGGCATATTGTCAGTGAGATTCAAACCTTCTGGTCTCTTTCATTGGAATTAGTCCACTGCGCCACCAGGATGGAGCTACCATGCCAAGTTTTTGTCACTCATACAAAGCTGTTCATTTTTGTCTATTCAAACGGACCCTATTTCAAAGGAAACAAGCACTCATTAAGATCACATGTGGGAAATTAGTGGGCGTGGCCAACACACCCCAACACACTTAACAAGATAGAGGCTGGAGAGAGTTTTGTTGATGCTAAGAGCGGAATATACATGTTTTTAAATAATATTCTTAGAACGTTCTTTGAATGTTACTAATGTTTTGTTGTGGTTTTAATGGTAAGTTTTCTTAACGTTCTGAGAACATGACTTTAAATAGAACCATGAGGAAACTGTGAAGAAAACCATTATGCAGAACTCCCAAAATTCACACAGAAGAACATTTGTTTCATAACGTTCTCTGAACATTTTGAGAACATTACTTGAAGTAGATCCACGAGGAAACCTGTAGGAAAGGTTATGGGAAGGTTGTATCCAAAATAACCATAGAACAAACCACGCTCTTACCAAGCTCCAAGAAACACATGGTTCTCAGAACCACTGGGTAAGCACTGTAACTGCATTTTGAGGAGGACTTTTTCAGATTACAATTCAAACAGAAACTGAAATTGTATCCAACAAGCACAATGTGGGAATCCAAATTTGGAATAGATTGTGCATAGCAGCCTAGCAGGCATTGTAAATGTCAGTACACTTGTTCGTCACGGCAGGATTAAAATCACATTTTTCATAAACACCTCCGTTTCCTGAAAGTGTCATTTGATTACGAAGGGGCAGAGAAGGTTAATCAACATTCCTTTGGGACTTGCTTGAGGTCATCAGACAGATGTCACCTGATTTGTGCTTCTTTGATGCCACATTTCCATCTTTCAGGTGTTTCGTGTGCCGTACATGAAATGCCCTGCACTCAGTCATGTAACTGACCTTGGACCGCACGTTCCCTCGACACAATGACCCCCCACTCTCATGAATAGTAGCAGAGTTGGAGTTCAGAAAGATTGGCTACACACACACACACACACACACACACACACACAGACTGTTAATGGAAGAAGAAAGGGAGTTCAGAAATAATAGTGCACAAAACCATACCGTTGTCTATGAATCACACCAACCCATCGTTGTCGCATACTTTAATGGCTTTTGAAAAGAGAAAATGTTAAAGGGGTTGGACAAGGGGGGTGGATAATAACATATTGACCAAATGTTAACGGAGCAATCAGCCAGTCACAATCCATTACTAAAGAGCTTAACCAGAGCAGAAACTTTACTCAAACCCTTTGGCAATACCGTCCCACACATGCAAGCATCTGCACACACTCACGCACACACAAACACAATCTGGCTGGTGCACAGCTGACCATGTAAAGTAAAAATATACATTTTACACTTTTGTAAAGAAGAACAGGACTTTGAATCACTTACATGTGATACTATGAACACAGACACATCAATAGCACAATAATCGGTGGAGAATCATAATTCATTAACAAATTGCTACATATCTCAAAAGGAAAGTGCAGTCTTTTATGAGAAAGGCGTATACACGACAAAAATATGTGAACTATGAGTTAAGGCAATGTATCTCAGAAAGTACAGATCGAGAGAGGGAGAATTCACAATTAAGATCCCACATCACATTTACATCACAAAAACATCATATTACAGATGCTCATGCCTGATGTTAGCACCAACTCACACTATACCCTAGCGTCAACGTTCAAAACAAGAACAACTTCCATGAAACCAAACATTAACACAAACATGTAGCTATTCCCTCCGCAAGGCAATCAAACAAGCTAAGCGTTAGTATAGAGACAAAGTAGAGTTGCAATTCATCGGTTCAGACACGAGAGGTATGTGGCAGGGTCTACAGTCAATCACGGACTATAAAAGGAAAGTCAGCCCCGTCCCGGAACAGGATGTTCTGCTCCCAGACAGACTAAACAACTTCTTTGCTTGCTTTCGTGACAATACAGTGCCACTGACACGGCCCGCTACCAAAACCTGCGGGCTCTCCTTCACTGCAGCCGACGTGAGCAAAACATTTAAACGTGTCAACCCTCGCAAGGCTGCAGGCCCAGACGGCATCCCCAGCCGCGTCCTCAGAGCATGCGCAGACCAGCTGACGAGTGTGTTTACGGACATATTCAATCAATCTTTATCCCAGTCTGCTGTCCCCACATGCTTCAAGGGGGCCACCATTGTTCCTGTACCCAAGAAAGCTAAGGTAACTGAGCTAAATGACTACCGCCCCGTAGCACTCACTTCAGTCATCATGAAGTGCTTTGAGAGACTAGTCAAGGATCAGATCACCTCCACCTTACCTGACACCCTAGACCTACTCCAATTTGCTTACCGCCCCAATAGGTCCACAGACGACGCAATCGCAATCACACTGCACACTGCCCTAACCCATCTGGACAAGAGGAATACCTATGTGAGAATGCTGTTCATCGACTACAGCTCAGCATTTAACACCATAGTAACCTCCAAACTCGTCATCAAGCTCGAGACCCTTGGTCTCAACCCCGCCCTGTGCAACTGGGTCCTGGACTTCCTGACGGTCTGCCCCCAGGTGGGGAGGGTAGGTAACAACATCTCCACCCCGCTGATCCTCAATACTGGGACCCCACAAGGGTGCGTTCTCAGCCCTCTTCTGTACTCCCTGTTCACACACGACTGCGTGGCCATGCACGCCTCCAACTAAATCATCAAGTTTGCAGACGACACTGCAGTGGTAGGCTTGATTACCAACAACGACGAGACGGCCTACAGGGAGCAGGTGAGGGCCCTCGGAGTGTGGTGTCAGGAAAATAACCTCACACTCAACGTCAACAAAACAAAGGAGATGATCGTGGACTTCAGGAAACAGCAGAGGGAGCACCCCCCTATCCACATCGACGGGACAGTAGTGGAGAGGGTAGAAAGTTTTAAGTTCCTCGATGTACACATCACGGACAAACGGAAATGGTCCAACCACACAGACAGCGTTGTGAAGAAGGCGCAGCAGCGCCTCTTCAACCTCAGGAGGCTGATGAAATTCGGCTTGTCACCAAAAACACTCACAACCTTTTACAGATGTACAATCGAGAGCATCCTGTTGGGCTGTATCACCGCCGGGTACGGCAACTGCTCCGCACATAACCGTAAGGCTCTCCAGAGGGTAGTGAGGTCTGCACAACGTATCACCGGGGGCAAACTACCTGACCTCCAGGACACCTACACCACCCGATGTCACAGGAAGGCCAAAAAGATCATCAAGGACAACAACCACCCGAGCCACTGCCTGTTCACCCCGCTATCATCCAGAAGGCGAGGCCGAGAGACTGAAAAACAGCTTCTATCTCAAGGCCATCAGACTGTTAAACAGCCATCACTAACATTGAGTGGCTGCTGCCAACATACTGACTCAACTCCAGCCACTTTAATAATGGAAAAATGTATGTAATAAATGTATCACTAGCCACTTTAAACAATGCCACTTTTATATGTTTACATACCCTACATTACTCATCTCATATGTATATACTGTACTCTATACCATCCACTGCATCTTGCCTATGCCATTCGGCCATCACTCATTCATATATTTTTTTATGTACATATTCTTATTCATTCCTTTACACTTGTGTGTATAAGGTAATTGTTGTGAAATTGTTAGGTTAGATTACTCGTTGCATACTACTGCATTGTCGGAACTAGAAGCACAAGCATTTCGCTGCACTCGCATTAACATCTGCTAACCATGTGTATGTGACCAATAAAATTTGATTTGATTTGATGCTCACACTTCACCCGGTCCGCTCAACCTTCAAATGAATTAAGAACAAAACATTAACACAGACATATACAAATCTGTAATTCAAATGACCATCAGGTCTTGGTGGAAACGCTACTTGTTTTCTTTCACATACATTGGGTGTTCTTGATTTTGTTGCCCTACAATAGAATAGTCCCAAATGTGCAAACCCCACCCACCTGGTACTCCTGGTCAGCTAAATAAAATGGATACAAAGTATTTTAAAGAAAACAAATAAAATTGTATCCAAGGTCTGGTTCCCAGTACCATCAACAGTATTACAGAAGCCTTTGAGTGACTCATCTTGTCCACCAGCAGGCTCTCTCTGTAATTGAGCCTGCGGACGAGGTTACTCAGTGCCTAATTTCCATCAAGTGAACGCATATGTAGCATATAACCAGTAGCCTTCTCATAGACAGTGTCCCAAATAGCACCCTGTTCTACTTTAGTGCACTGCTTTTGACCAGGCCTATAGGGTCCCTTCCGTCAAGTATAGTTTCCCACTTTCTTCTTTCCCACAGTCCTGAACTCAATCACTTCTTAAAGTTACAGCCCAGCAACCAAATGAATGCTTGAGATTGTATTTTGAGAAGCAGCTGGATTTAGTCATTAATAATGATAACACTTTTCTTCTTTTTTTTTTGCAGAATGTTTTCAGTGTGATTTGAATCTATGAACTTCTGCTTTCTACCCATGGAATTAGTCAAATATGGGACAAGGATGGAGCTACCATACCATGTTTTAGTAACTCATACAAAGCTTGTCATTTTAGTCTATTCAAACGTACCCTATTTCAAAGGAAACAAGCACTCATTAAGTTTACATGTGGCCAATTAGTGGGCACGGCCAACACACCTAACAAGATAGAGGCGGGAGAGAGTTTTGTTGATGCTAAGAACGGAATGTATATGTTTTTAAATAATATACTTAGAATGTCATTTGAATGTTACTAATGTTTTGTTGTGGTTTTAATGGTAAGTTTTCTTAACGTTCTAAGAACATGACTTTAAATAGAACCATGAGGAAATTGGACAAAAAGGTTACGCTGGAGTACCAAAATTCCCACAGAAGAACATTTGTTTCTTAACGTTCTCTGAACATTTTGAGAACATTCCTTGAAGTAGATCCACGAGGAAACCTGTAGGAAAGGTTCTGGGAAGGTTGTATCCAAAATAACCATAGAACAACCACGCTCTTACCAAGCTCCAAGAAACACATGGTTCTCAGAACCACTGGGTAGGCACTGTAACTGCATTTTGAGGAGGACTTGTTCGGAATACAATTCAAACAGAAACTGAAATTGACCCCGCAACCACAATATGTGAATCCAAATTTGGAATAGATTGTGCATAGCATTGTAAATGTCAGTACACTTGTTCGTCACGGCAGGACTAAAATCACATTTTTCATAAACACCTCCGTATCCTGAAAGTGTCATTTGATTACGAAGGGGCAGAGAAGGTTAATCAACATTCCTTTGGGACTTGCTTGAGGTCATCAGACAGATGGCACCTTATTTGTGCTTCTTTGATGCCTCATTTCAATCTTTCAGGTGTTTCGTGTGCCGTACATGAAATGCTCTGCACTCAGTCATGTAACTGACCTTGGACCTCACGTTCCCTCGACACAATGACCCCCCACTCTCATGAATAGTAGCAGAGTTGGAGTTCAGAAAGATTGGCTACACACACACACACACACACACACACACACACAGACTGTTAATGGAAGAAGAAAGGGAGTTCAGAAATAATAGTGCACAAAACCATACCGTTGTCTATGAATCACACCAACCCATCGTTGTCGCATACTTTAATGGATTTTGAAAAGAGAAAGAGTTCAAACCAACAAGGGGGTTGGATAAGGAACATATTGACCAATTGTTCGGTTAACAATCAGCCAGTTATAATCCACTATTAAAGAGCTAAACCAGAACAGAAACTTTACACAAACCATCTGGCAATACCATCCCACACATTCAAGCATGTGCGCGCACTCACGGATACACACAAATTCGCACACGCATACACAATCTGGCTGGTGCAGGGCCGACCATGTAAAGTAAAAATATACATTTTACACTTTTGTAAAGAAGAACAGGACTTTGAATCACTTATATCTAATTCTACAAACACACATCTATAACACAATATTTGGTGGAGAATTCTAATTCATTAACAAATTGATAAATATCGCAAATGGAAAGTATAGCCTTTTATGAGAAAGGCGTGTACACAGCAAAAATATGTGCACTATGAGTTAAGGCAATGGATCTCAGAAAGCACAGAGAGATGGAGAATTCACAATTCAGATCCCACATCACATTTACATCACAAAACCATCATATTACAGATGCCCATGCCTGACGTTACCACCAACTCACACGATACCCTAGCGTCAACATTCAAAACATTCAAAACAAGAACAACTTCCTCGAAACCAAACATTAACACAAGCATGTTCAAATGTCAGGTTTAAACCACCATCATTATCATCTGTACACGTGAACATCATGTCACAGATGCTCACACTTTTACCCGGTTCACTCAACATTCAAATGAATTAAGAAGTAAACATTGACACAGACATGTGCAAATCTGTCATTCATATCACTATCAGGTCTTGGTGAAAACGCTGCTTGTTTTCTTTCACATACTTTAGACGCACTTGATTTACAATAGAATAGTCCCAAATGTGTAAACCTCACCCACCTGGCACTCCTGGTCAGCTAAATAAAATGGATACAAGGTATTTAAAAGAAAACAAATAAAATTGTATCCAAGGTCTGGTTACCAGTACCATCAACAGTATTACAGAACCCTCGGATGAGTGACTCATCTTGTCCACCAGCCGGCTCTCTCTGTAATTGAGCCTGCGAACGAGGTTACTCAGTGCCTAATTTCCAACAAGCTAATGCATAATATAACCAGTACCCTTCTCATTATAGAAAGTGTCTGTCTCGTCCTGACCTTAGTTCCTTTTTTATGTCTCTATTTTGGTTTGGTCAGGGCGTGAGTTGGGGTGGGCATTCTATGTTTTTCATTCTATGTTTTGTTCTGTGTGTTGTATTTCTATGTGTTTGGCCTGGTATGGTTCCCAATCAGAGGCAGCTGTCAATCGTTGTCTCTGATTGAGAACCATACTTAGGTAGCCTGTTCCCACCTGTGTTTGTGGGTAGTTGTTTCCTGTTTTGTGTTGTGTCACCTTGCAGGACTGTTTTGATTTTCGTTGTTTCACTTTTGTTATTTTGTATTCAGTGTTCAGTTGTAATAAATTTAACATGGACACGTACCACGCTGCATTTTGGTCCGATCTTTCCTATTCCTCGTCCGAAGAAGATCATGATCGTGACAGTATCCCAAATAGCACCCTGTTCTACTTTAGTGCACTACTTTTGACCAGGCCTATAGGGTTCCTTCCGTCAAGTATAGTTTACCACTTTTTTCTTTCATATATTTATCCAACTGAACGCACATATATATATATTGATTTAATTAGGCAAGTCAGTTAAGAACAAATTCTTATTTACAATGACGGCCTACCCCGGCCAAACCCAGACAACGCTGGGCCAATTGTGCGCCGCCCTATGTGACTCCAAATCACAGCCAGATCTGATACAGCCTGGATTCAAACCAGGGACTGTAATGATGCCTCTTGCATTGAGATGCAGTGCCTTAGACCACTGCACCACTCGGGAGCCCATTTATACATTTATGCTCTGGTACTTTGGCAACTAGTATTTTTTAAAGTATTTTTTTTTTTACCTTCCGCTTTGGGCTGGATGTGTCAATATGTATACATACAGTACATAAATAATCTATGAGCAGAATTATTTTATGTCAATTAGCCACGAAATCCTTAGTTTGAAAGGGACTGTTTTCTGGAAGCTGTGCGGCGGCATTTTCCCTACATTTACCCCCACGTGGGCCAGCCCTCTAGCAGTTTCCGGCCAATGAGCTTCAGCCCCTCGCCATTTGAGTGACAGCTAGCAAGAATCACACACAGCAGAGCGAGAGACAGCAATGGCGCGGTGCACATATCTGCACAATTTCCGGGGACCACAAAAGGGCCGGAGAATATCTTTAATAGCTATCACCATGTGTGCAGCCAGCTGTCCATGTTTCAATTTGTATCTTATACAGGGACTGCCAGCAGATTTAGGGTGGAAATGTCTGCGGTAAAAGATCTTCACCCCACCTCCATTACTTCATCCCTGTCGACGAGCATATTGAGTATACACCTTCCGTCAAGTACAGCTTTCCTCTTTCCCCCGGTCCTGAACTCTATCAGATCTCAAAGGTTCGGTCTGTTACTTTCGTTCACAGTCAATGGTTAAAAGCGCTGCCCCGCCACGTGTTTGTAAACTTCAGGAGTGGATCTCGGCAAATGTACAGAACCTGCTACGGAGTTACTGAAATTCTGTGGGTCACCTTCAGTTACATTTGCCGAGCGAGGCCCAACGCCACAGTATACAAACGTGCAGGGATAGCACTTCCGACTGGAAGTGAAAGTTACAGATTGTTCCGTCAAACTCTAGCTCCATCAGCCCCTCGCCTTCCTGCAACTCCCCGACAGCAGCAGTGAAACTCGGGGAGGGGAATGTGGCACTCACAGTCTTCATCCTCACTGGTTAGATAGTTCTGTCTTCAACAACAATGAAATAAAAAGCTGGCAGGGACACACCACAACACTTAATAATCTGTGTGCAGTGGGCGATCGGTGGGAATGAAGACCATATCATTTTTTTTAGGAACGCATTATGGAGTAAACAGCAGCTGTTGAAATGACACAATTCCAAGGTGTTGTCACTGCCTTTTGATGTCCAATGTCGGATATAATTAGGATATAACTATCTGTGAATTATTTAGAAAGCGAGGCAAAATAGACAGAACAAAAAAAAGAGGCAGAGAAGTTTTGCAGGTTGTGGTGCAATGCGGTCCCGAGACAAAGCAGAACTGTCTATGCCGCGACAATACTGTTCTGCTAATATATACTGAGTGTACGAAACATTAAGGACACCTGCTCTTTCCCTGGCATAGACTGACCAGGTGAATCCAGGTGAAAGCTATGATCCCCTTATTGATGTCACTTGTTAAATCCACTTCATTCGATGTAGATGAAAGGGAGGAGACGTTAAAGAAGGATGTTTAAGCCATGAGACAATTGAGAAATGAATTGTGTGTGTCTGCCATTCAGTGCCTTTGAACAAGGTATGGTAGTACACACAGTTTCCCGTGTGTATCAAGAATGTTCCACCACCCAAAGCACATCCAGCCAACTTGACACAACTGTGGGAAGCATTGGAGTCAACATGGGCCAGCATCCCTGTTGAACGCTTTCGACACCTTGTAGAGTCCATGCCCCGACGAACTGAGGCTGTTCGGAAGGCAAAAGGGGGGGTGTAAACTCAATATTAGAAAGGTGTCCTTAAATGTTTTGTACACTCAGTGTATACAGTATATGCTAACAGAGTAGTTGCTGGTTTGGGTGTTGCATTTGTTGCTAGACCTCCCCAACCCCTACTCCTATCCATGTGAGACATTTCTTCCTGAAGGTGGCGCTGTCATGAAAGTTTAAAGATCTCACATTTCCTGTTCAAGAGCCCCCACTGTCTTTGGCTAACAACGTAGTCCTTCAACAGGACTCACCACCAAATGCAGCAACTTTACACATCTTTAATTGTCAAAAAAACACTCAATCATTCACTCAATCCCAACCCAAATGCCTTCTGGTAGTTGTAGTTAACTGACAGCTACTATAGGCTCCACTGATAAGATGTCTGTTTTACTGGCATGTCTAGCGGAGAAAAGGGCATGCCTGTCTTTAGGAGGCTGGTGAGAGGACGAGGAGTGGCTTGGTCGAGAAGAGGCGTGGCTCGGGTGTGAAGAGGCGTGACTCGGCCGAAAACCGGTGCGGCTCTCCGCCCAGGCGGCTCTGTGGCAGGGTGCGCAGGAGGGCCGAGCCACCAGCACCGGCCCCACCCGTCCACGCCCCCTCCTCTGGCACATGCCCAATAGCAGCCTTAGCTCCTGGCGGAAGGCGGGGTTCAGACAACAGTAAATGAAGGGATTGTAACACGTTGAGCTCATCGCCAGCCAATGAAAACAGAAATACAAGGCATTGGATGACTGAATGGCCTGGCTGGAGAGAAGCACCACGTAACAGTTCAGAGGGAACCAGCATACCGCGAACACCCCAACAACCGCCAACAACATAGCCAGGGTGCGCCGCCGCTTCCGCCGCTGCACAGCGAACTGCGCAGTGGTGGTGTCCCCGATAGTGTTACGGCGCCACAGGCGGCGTGCCACGGTTGAGTAGGCGGCGGTGATGATGAGGAGGGGTAGGACGTAGAGGAGGATGAAGGTGAGGAGGTCGATGCACTGCCAGTAGACGTCAGAGGGCTCGGGGAAGTCGGGGACACAAAGGCTGCGCACCTTCTCCTTACTGAGAGAGGGGGGGGGGGTGAAGAGGAGAGAGAAGGGAGAGGCAGTGAGAAGGAGGGGAAGATGGGGGAGAGTGAGAAGGAGAATGGAAGGAGGGAGAGAGAGGAGAACGAGAGAGAGCCCATAACCAGCTATGAGTATAGCACAGGGAAGAATACACTCATGAAAAGTCAACAAGAGAAACAGCAACAATATTGGAAACCCCAAAACAAAACGTCTAATGAGAAATGTAGTGAGAGGGAGAGTGAGAGAGGCTGGAGGGAAGAGAGACGTGTGAGAGAATAATACCTTGTGGGTATTGTGTACACAAAGGTGGTGTTTGGTTGATCAATATAGTGTGTGTGTACCTGTGCACGGAAGTGTAGTGTTTGTTCTATCGATTTATTGTGTGTGTGGGGGGGGGGGGGGGGGTACCTGTACACAAAGGTAGAGTGTGTGCGTGTGTATTTGTGTGTGTGTGTACCTGTACACGAAGGTTAGGAGCTTCTGGTAGATAGCATGAGGCAAGGAGAAGCAGCTGGCCATGACCCAGATGAGAATCACACACACAACGCCGCGAGTCGGGGACATGCGGGGCCTCAGAGGGTGGAGAATGACCTGCACACAGTGTTTTTTTCAGGCCGCATTATACACACCAGGCCGCACTCATTCTCCAAGACACACACTCCGTTACACACACCTGCTGCTATTCTCTGTTACACACTCCTTCCTCCCTTACAAGCCACACTTTTGGTTTGGGAGAAAAAAATCATACTCAAACTCAGCTTGAGCTCTGTAGCGCATTGATACATAGTAGACTCATATCCAATACAACTCTATGTAAAACAACTTATTGTGAAAACCATCAAACATGAATTATATTGAAAGGATAGACTACAGCAGACGCCAGAAAATAACATACTTGTCCCTATAGCTTGGAAGCTGTCTCTCAAACTATGACCATAAACCAATAAATGTATGTTACATCAATTGTCATGCTCCATTGAAATAGAAATACATTTCTAGGGATAGGTCTATGTGGACACAACAACAGAATAGTTGGCTTTTGTTGCCTGTATCAAACTGTCAGCCTGGTGATTGGTGACTCACTAGTAACAATCTGACAATTAGCGAGTCTATTTGATACACCTCTTGAGCTAAGGCAGCATTGCCGCGTGGACAGCTCCCCTTTGCGCTTTCGAGTGCTAACGCTTGACCCACTTTCCTAACAGCTGTCCTTTACAGATTTTAATTTGACTAGACTAAGCAAACTGCAACACTTTAATTAGACGAAGCACATACACGACATTCACGAGTTGTATGCATGACTGTTAGCCTACCTGGCGTCTGTCCAGCGCGATTGCCGTGAGAGTGAGTGTGGATACGTGTAGGGAGCAGTACTGGACGAACCGGCTGATGTGGCACATACCCTTCCCGAACCCCCAGCTGCTGTTCACAAAGCGAACCTGAGGGAGACCACACAGGCATGTTGTCGAGGGCGTTTTTTACTGGCATGATGGAGTGATGAAAGGCTGGAGCTTTCCTATCCATACGCGTAATAGATTGATTTAACACTGACAGATCACCCTCACTCTCATTATCCAAACCATTTGTGAATAATTGGTTAAAAGGGATTTAAAACCTATTCCTTCTTCCCCTTCCTGAGATAACCACTGATCTACCATGATGAAAAAGGTAACAGTAAAATATTACATTTTTATACCGCAAGAATCTCAAAGACGCTCTTAAAACAACAAAAGATCGAAGATGTGTGCGTGTAGTCATATGTGATGCTTGTGCCTGTGTGCGAATCGCACCAAAGTAAAGGGCATGTTGAGCAGCGTGATGAGAATGTCTGCCACCGCGAGGTTAATGATGAACAGGCTCGTGGCGGAGTGCATCCGCTTGTTCTTGATCACCACGTGACACACCAGCGTGTTTCCGAACAGCGAGATGACAATGATGACAGAGTAAGCCACGACCAGTAGGGATTTCACGGTCCCGTTCTGGGACTCTCCCCCGTAGCGCTTTTTTCCCGCCATGGAGCGCCAGTCCGCGAGCGTGCCCTCGTCCAGGTCCAGCGAGAAGACATTTGTCCGGTTGGACGTGTACGGGTCTGACAGGTTCAACAGCCCTTCTGCATCCACAAATAGAACCCCGCCGATAACGGTTGAGTTGTTGTATTCCCGTGCCCCCAACCCGTAGGGGTTGGCGGCCAAATAGGTGAGGGACAGCCACAGACACGCACCTCGCATGTCTGCGGGTGATTGGGACTTCCAATCACCGGACTTCCTCGAGCGCATCAGTAGCGGCGCGAGGAGAGGGGGACATTGCTTTCTCTGTGCAGATACTGGAGGAGATATAATGCGCGCGATGTGTTGGCAGCACTTTTAAACTGGTGCTGCATGCGCGCGCAGTGTGTGTGTGTGTGTGTGTCAGATATTAGCGGCTCAATGCTTGTTTGTTCACGCTGAGAGAAGAGAAACGAAGCATTGAGATAGAGTGAGAGAGGTGGGGGAAAGTGGGACTGAAGGAAGAGAGAGAGATCAAAGTATGAACGCTTACATGTTTACTTTTACAATGATCGATGAGGTACAGCAAGCAGTGTTCTGTGACTCTTTGTTGCTCATGGTCTGATAAAACAGCTCTAGCTCTTTCACCTTTCACCGCCGATGCGGAAGTGTGGTCGATTGAGAGACATCCAATGCAACAACAAAAAATATCTCTAGTTCAAACTGACAGATTTATATGGAGATTGTTATATTATTCTAATTCAATTTCCGCGGTGCGCGGACATCGACTCTAGGGGGGTTTAAGCTGGTTGCGGGATCTCTGCCCTCCTCTCCTGATCGTGTAACTTGATTACTAAGGGAGAGAGAAGGTTAATTTCCTTTCTTTGCAGTGACTGAAGGGCCAGGTTAGTCTCTGTCTCTCTGTCTCTCGCGCGCGCTCAATTCAATTTCAATTCAAAGGGATTTATTGGCATGGGAAACATAGATAAACAAAAGTGAAATAAACAAAAAATGAACAGTAAACATTAAACTCACAAAAGTTTCAAAGGAATAGAGACATGTCAAATGTCATAATAGGGCTATATACAGTGTGTAAATAGTTCAAGTACAAAAGGGAAAATAAATAAACATAAATATGGGTTGTATTTACAATGGTGTTTGTTCTTCACTGGTTGCCCTTGTAGCAACAGGTCACAAATATTGCTGCTGCGATGGCTCACTGTGGTATTTCACCCAATATATATGGGAGTTTATCAAAATTTGATTTGTTTTCGAATTCTTTGTGGGTCTGTGTAATCTGAGGGAAATGTGTCTAATATGGTCATACATTTGGCAGGAGGTTTGGAAGTGCAGCTCAGTTTCCACCTCTCTCTCTCGCTCGCTTCTTAGAAAGATTCTGAATTATTAAAATGCAATTTCATTAAAATTCAAAGCACCCCTTGGCAGAGAACTTGATAGCTAATCGCAATTAAATCAGCAAGATTCATTGGCCACCCATTTATTATGATTGAGACAGCCCACACACGCACGTAAACTGTTAAACATCGTCTTTCAGAGAGCCGGATTCTATGGCAGGGATCATCAATTAGATTCAGCCACGGGAGGATTTTTTCTTTGAGCAGATGGTCAGGGAGCCGGAACATAATTACAAATAATTTGGAGACTGCAAATTGACCGCAAGAAGCCCAAACAGATTTGACTAAAACATAATAATGTCAAACCTTGCTTACACGTGCAGTATACTATCACATACACTGAGTACACAAAACATTAGGAACACCTTCCTAATACTGAGTTGCACCCTCTTTGCCCTCAGAACAGCCCCAATTTGTTGGGACATGGACTCTACAATGTGTACAAAGCATTCCACAGGGATGTTGGTCCATGTTAATTCCAATGCTTCACCCATTTGTGTCATGTTGGCTAGATATCCTTTGGATGGTGGACCATTCTTGATACACACAGGAAACTGTTGAGCATGAAAAACACAGCGCCGTTACAGTTAAACAATCCTTATTTAACCGGGTCTACACTGATTGAAGTGGATTCAACAAGTGACATCAATAAGGAATCATAGCTTTCACCTGGATTCACCCGGTCAGTCTGATTTGCTGTTGTTTTTACAACCTTTCATATCCAAAAAAAGGTTCATAAAACGTATTTATCTGCCGGTAAACTCTGCATGCTTTTCAAGTCTTGGTGGTAGAAAAACGTAAAATATTATCGGTTGACTTCAGGTTTAGCCTACTTCACATGATGGTTATTATATCAATATTTACACATAAATGTGTTTCCACTGCAATTGTTGCATAATCTGTTTCACCAACCAGGTTTCCGTCCAACCTTTTTATTCAAGTAAATTACATGTCGGATAAACAAGGTGGGATATTTTGTGTCAGGAACATTTGTTATGCGTAAAATGTCATTGGAAATGCTTTTATTCGCAAATAGTGATATAAAAACCATCATATCTAAGTAAACTTGAAGTCACGCGATGACATGTTGTATGAGTCGTCAGGAATTAAAGTTTATTTGGATACAGATTAAATAAATTATGATGAACTTCACAGGGTGTTGAAAGTGCAAGGTAATGAGCTTGATGCTGCTTTCAAATAAATATCGAGGGTCTTAATCTGGTGACATGATCATCGATGCTTGGCTGCCATTTGACAAATTAAAAATAATCTCACTCTTTAGTCCCTAATAATCTCATCATGTAGACCAGGGGTAGGCCTACTCAACTCTCTGGTCTAAATCAGTCCCAAATTTGAAGGGAACAATGAAAAAATGGCACTGGCTTCGAGGTCCAGAGTTGAGCTTGAGTGATGTAGGCTATATGTGCGCTCTAGCCAACAGCACTGTATCTTCGCGCTGTTGGCTAGAGCGTACATGCCAATACCGGAGTGGACACACTCGTTATATAACACAAACATTTTTTTTGTGAGAAAACCATCAGTAGAGTTGAAAATGCGATGGAAACCCATTTAACATATATATTTTTAATTCGGTACATTGAAATGTAAACACAAAATAAATTTTTATGTGCACAGTCTTTTATCAAGTCACTTTGATGGAAACATGTTAGGTGGGAAAATACGAATATTTTTTTTTAATGCGGATTTGAGAATATTCGCATGAAAATCTGTCGCCAATTGGATGGAAACCTAGCTGCCAATGCAATTTTTCCCCCAACCCTTTCCTCACAATTATCTCTTCTTTTGCCATTTTAACATTTTGCCAACAAATTTGCTGTTTCATTCAGGCCAGTCATTAGTTTTCTTATGCGTCAAGTAAAATTCATCAGCATGAAATGGTTGGATGGAAACTTGGTTAGAAGCTAGGTTTCCATCTAATTGGCAACAGATTTTCATGCGATTATTCTCAAATCTGCATAAAAACAATATGCGCATTTTCCCACCGAAGATGTGTTTCCATCAAATGGACTTGTTGCAGATAACAGGCTGTGGATGATGAAGTAGTGCACATAAAAATACCTTTTGCGGTTAAATTTCCATGTACCGAATACAGAATACACGTTAAATGGGACATTCACATTTTCAACTCTACTGATAGTTTTCTTATAAATTAAAATGTGCGTTATATAGGTAGTGTGCCCACTGGTATTGACACGTGCGCTCTAGCCAACAGCTCGCAGATACAGTGCAGGTATAGCCTACATCAGGGATGGGCAACTGGTAGCTCCCCTTTTGAATGCCCCCTGGCTGCTTCCCTTTAGAAGTGCCATTTGGGACGCACGAATTGACATTAATCACCTGAAGGGTAAACACGTGGGGATAAAAGCGGAGGATTACTGAAAACGCCTTCCAAGTGCCGGGAAAATTGAAAAAGTAGGCTATGCGAAGGTGTGACGCACGACTGCGCAGCATTCAATTCACGCCCAGAAAAGCAAAGGCTCAATTAGACCTGGAATAAATGTTAACCTAATTATGTAAATTATACGACTGACAGCAGTAGTCATAATAAGTGTGTGCGTGTGTGTGCGTGCGTTCGTGCGTATGCGCTAAGAGAGAGTATGTGTGCATGTGTGTAGAGGTGTGTGTTTATCGAGGGGACTGAGGTGAACTGCGTCACATGCAATTTTCTCCTGCTCTGAGAAATGTAATTTCAGCCAGAGATACTTAATTAGAGAATCAGAGATAGACATAATAACCACAGCATGACTGTATAAACTAAGCCACCCAGGGGTGGACTGGGTTCAGCCCTGGAATTTCAGCCACACCAGCCTTTTATCAGGTACTGCAGGAATATCTACCCAAGGGAGGCTGTGCACTTCAGTTGTGGGTGGAATATTATTTGCTTTCTTTCAATACATTTGCTGTGCTTGTTTTGGCTTACCTGATGTGCTGGGTGGGCAGGCTTTGCTCTTTTTTGGACTACTCAATTTGTTGCATTACACCAGGCAGTCTAAGATAAGCTCGACAAATGTATTTAGTAGACAGCAACCAGTGATTTCTGTACTTCCTATGTTTATTGCTGTCTTTTGGCCTTTTGGCCAGGCTGCTGTAATCAAGATCAGGTTAAAAATGGTAGGGGAGAGTGAGGTGAGTTGTGCCATTTTTTACATTCAGCATCACTCCGTCAAGGGAAATATAGTATTCTTTCAAAAAAGATATATCTACAAATATTTCAGGATGTTGTGTATCCCTGGAAATAGTCAGAATTCATTTAAACATTGCAGTTTTGAAAACATAGCTTGTCCAAAAAAAGTGGTCTCTTGGGGTAAGTTGAGCCACAGCCGGACAGTGGAAGTTACTCTGCCCAGGGGTGGACTGGGACAAAAATTCAGTCACACCAGCCTTTTGTCTACCAATGGCATGCCCTCTTTTTGTGAGAGATTACACAGGTGACTCAAAACACTTCAAAAGTATACATAAAGTATAAATAGCGCTCACTTTAGATTAGGGACTGCAAAATGACTTTACTAATGATTAGTAAATGGTTTATTAATGTGGGAGTAATGATTAATAGAGGTATTATATAAGCCTATGGGCATCTATAACAGCCTAACTACATATTTCAAATGAGTACATGTCAAGTGTTCCCCTCTGTCCATTTAGCTAAGTGTTTAAATATTAGGCTACATATAATTCAATATAAGAAAACAGTGAGAGAGAAGGAGAGACTGCCAGTTCCTCTCACTCTCCCTCTCTTGTTCTCTCTCTCTCGCAGTGCATGCTGGGATTTTTGTGTGTGAGTTTGAGTGTTTGCTGTGGAGGGCTCTGTCCTAACTTATTTTCTTGATTCTCTCCTTGGTCTTTTCTTTCAATTTACATTTTCTGTGGCGGAGAGTTAATGCACTGTTTGTTTTAGCGGTACCCACTGTTTTTTCAAAGTTAGGGTGGAAGAGGACAGAGTTTTAGTTTCCTGGGGTTTGGAAGGTGTGGTCTGCGTGATGACTTCTCAGCCTAGCGCGGAGGAGATGCTGTCGTTATGGCATGGATTCAGGTGTGTTCCTGAGAATGAAGTTAAGGTTCTGCTCGCGGTCGGTGAACAGGTAGGAGCTGAAATGATACATTCTGCTTCCAGAATGAACAAAGTTGTGGTTGTGTTCATGAAAATAGCAAATTTGGTGAGTAGGCTCATTGCTAGTGGAATATTTGTACGGGGTGTGTTGGTGGTGGTAGTTGCAAATGTGCCTCTGTTTATTGTGGATGATCAAATCAGCAAAGAGCAGAGTCGTTTTGGTAAGTTTGCTAGTGGTTTTCGTGTACTGTTGGCAGGTTTTCAGGCAGATGCCGTTAAGCATGTTGTTTTATTCTGGAGGCATGTGTTCATGTTTCTGAATAACAATGAGCAACAGCTAAATGTGCATTTGAAAGTGAGGCATGGGGAGAGGCTCTACACAGGGTTTGCCAGAACAGATAGTCTATGGTGTTTTGAGTGAGGGGATTTAGGTCATAAGAGCTTTGTGTGCCCACATAAAGGCCGTAGACAAGGTGAGGGTACATGCGCCATTGGGGGAAATCGAGGTCAACGTGCAGGAGGCAATGAGACGTGGGCAGCAGAAGCTGGGCCTAGTCATGCCAGGGATGGTGGTGTAGATGAGGCTGGACCAAGTCAGGCTAGAGATGGTGGGGTAGCTGGGATTTTGGGGATTTTTGAGTTTTGCTATTGGTCTCTTTCTTTGCTGGCTTTTCTCCCACTTCTTATCAAGACTCTTCGGGTAGGCGCGCTTATTATAAATGGCGCCAGAGATGCTGGAAAGAGGAGTGTGTAAAACAAAAAAAGAGTACAGGGTTGCTTCTGCAGGAGACACATAGTGATGTGGTGAATGAGGTCAATCGGGAGCTCTGGTGGAAAGGGACATGTGTGTTAGTGCAGGGGTGGCAGTCCTTTTTGTACTGGGTCTGTCTGTAAAAATGTGCTCCTCGAAGGAGGTGTGTAGGGGTAGGCTGCTTATAGTAAAAGCAGAAATTAACAACATGGGTTTTGTCTTTATAAATGTGTATGCGCCTAACACAGGGAGAAAGAGTGGGGTTCTATTTGAGTGTCTTAGACAGGAACTCTCACAGGTAGCGCCTGAGGAGACGCTGGTGGTCGGAGGGGACTGGAACTGTACAATGGATTTTGAGAAAGACAGAAATGGGGAGGAGCCTCATTCAGGGTCAGAGGGAGTGTTAAGGGACATCATTAATCAGTTCGACCTAGTGGATGTTTGGAGAACTAAACATCCTGACACAAGACAGTATACATGGGTGAAGGTCTTTGGGGCTCGGGTGAGTGCAGCCCGACTTGACCGTTTTTACATATCCAGGAATCAGAGCAATAAGCTGTTGGGCGCTACCATTCTCCCGGTGGGTATTTCGGATCACCACATAACCATGGCTAGGCTGTCTATTTCACCAGGGCCTCGGCATGAATCCTATTGGAAGTTTAATGTTAAGCTCTTACAAGATGCCACTTTTTGCTCAGATTTCCAGATTTTTTGGGAAAGGTGGGGGCAGCAAAGAGAGGAGTATATGTCTCTGAGTCAATGGTGGGATGTGGGAAAAGTCCAAATTCGGCTTTTCTGTCAACAGTCTACAGCTCTCTCATCCTCAGAGGCTAGGAGAGTATTGGGGGAACTCGAGCGTAGTATTAGTGAGATGGAGGTAGAGATGGTGGGGCAAGGCAATGTAGTCCTCCAGGCTAATTTAGCTTAATTACGTAGAGACCTGGGAAGTTTTTTCCAGGTTAAAGCAAAGGGAACACTTGTAAGAGCTAGGTTCTCCTTGCTCAAGGACACTCCCAGATCCTTCTTCTTTGGTTTGGAAAGACAGAGCGGTGAAGTCAAGGGCATGCATTGTCTACGGCTGTCTGATGGGCGGGTGACCTCTGTGGTGGGGGAGATGCGGGAGTGGACTGTGGAGTTTTATACTGAGTTGTATAGGGCAGAACTGTGTGATCCTATGTGTGCTCAGGTCTTGTTTGCAGAACTCCCTAAGCTCTCTCTGGCACAGAGGGATGAAATGGACATTCCTCTGTTATCCCATGAACTGGCAGAGGCCGTGCACCGGGGGTAGATGGACTCGCAGTGGAGTTTTCAACAAAATTCTGGGGAATAGTTGGACTAGACTTCTTTTGTGTGAATGCGTCTTGGTAGGAGAGTTGTCGATGAGCTACCGTCGGGCGGCTCTGACTCTCCTGCCCAAAAAAGGGGACTTGTGTGAACTTAAGAACTGGAGGCCTTTGGCATTGCTCTGTGCGGACTACAATATATTTGCCAAGGTCCTCTCTAACAGACTGAAGTCCCATCTGAACTCTATAGTACACAAGGACCAGACATACTGTATACCGGGACGCTGGCCAGGTGGAGGTGGAGGTGGAGGTGTCTTCTGTCCCAAGTGTCATATAGAGGGAGGGTACTGATAATCAACAACCTGGTAGCATCTTCCCTGTGGCATAAACTGACTGTCCTCAACCCTCCCCCTGCCGGTCTGCTCGCAGACCTGCAATGCAAGCTGGTGGACTTTTTCTGGTCGGGCCATCACTGCCATCAGCGGCTAGCGGATTAGGGCTGTTCCTCATGAAGCTGGAGAGGCTGAGGACAGCAGGTCTCTCAGACTTTTACTCTGCGGTGCTGAGAGCCACCAATGTTTCTGCCACTGCAGGTGACGGCAGAGACTGGGGACTGGCAAGGGGGTCGGGAGGACTTGTTAGATTTTAACACTCCGAGCCTGGGGGAGTTTGACGGGGTGGGAGGTAAAGCTGTCTACAACCTCTGCATTAAGGTGAGGAATATTAGGAGCCAAACAGGAGTGAAGGCATATCAGTGTCAGGGGGTATGTGGGGCGGAGAGTATGGTGGGTTTTAGATGGAGGGGGCTCTACAAACCCAGTACCAAAGAGGTCAGGGGACCTCAAGTGTAGTGTTCTACATGGACCCCTGGCCACTAACAGCTGCTTGGCACGGGTTGAACCGGGAGTCGGACAGGGGTGTCCTTTCTGTGTTATGAGTGAAACTGTGATTCATGTGTTTTCTGTGTGCGCCAGGTTAATGCCTTTAGTAATCATCCTCTTTGGGCTAGGTGTCCCGCAAGCGGGATAATTCTGACAACATCCGGTGAAATTGGAGAGCGCCAAATTCAAATGACAAAATTGTAATATTAAACATTCATGAACATACAAGTGTCTTACATCATTTTAAAGCTTAACTTCTTGTTAATCCAACTGCGTTGTCAGGTTTCAAAAAGGCTTTATGGTGAAATCATACCATGCGATTATCTGAGGACAGCGCCCCACATCAAAATACTTTTTCAACCAGCACCGGCTTCACTAAAATCACAAATAGCGATAAAATAAATCACTTACCTTTGAAGATCTTCCTCTGTTTGCAATCCCAAGGGACCCAGCTACACAATGAATGTGCGTTTTGTTTGATAAAGTCCTTCTTTATATCCAAAAACGTCCGTTTAGTTGGCGCCATTGATTTCAGTAATCCACTCCTTCAACATGCATACACAGGAATCCAAAAAGCTACAGGTAAACTTCGTCCAAACAAGTGAAACAATGTTTCTAATCAATCCTCAGGTACCCTAATATGTAAATAAATGATAATATTTCAGATGGAAAGAATGGCGTTAATAGGAAAGACAATAGGAAAGGAAAATAACGAAAGCGCGCCAAAAGCCTACCTATCCTGATGACAACACCTTGGATAAACTACAACTACTCATTCATTTTTCAAGAAACAAGCCTGGAAACCCTATATAAAGACTGTTGACATCTAGTGGAAGCCATAGGAACTGCAATCTTGGAGGAATTTTGATATATAGACCCATAGACTTCCATTGGAATGACCTGTGACCTCCAAATAAAACTATTTCCGGATGAATTTTCCTCAGATTTTTGCCTGCCATATCAGTTCTGTTATACTCACAGACATTATTCGAACAGTTTTAGAAACTTCAAGGTGTTATCTATCTAATTCTACCAATTATATGCATATCCTAGCCTCTGGGCCTGAGTAACAGGCAGTTTACTTTGGGCACGTCAGTCAGGCAGAAATTCAGTATACTGCCCCCTAGCCCGAAGAAGAGTCTCTGTTGGAAAATCTGTGTGAGAGGCTGGGTGTGGAGTTTACTGTTGAGATGTTTATAATGGGGTACAGGTATTCAAATAAGGAGAAGGCCAAATGTGTGTTGTTGAATTTTCTGTTTGCTCAGGCAAAGTAGGCTATTTGCCTAACAAGGAGGAACAGGGTCAAAGGTGGGGGGATAACAGACCCTTTACTATTATTTAATGGGATGGTCTCTGCGCGCCTTAGGGTTGAATTTGGATTCTGTAAAATGATAAAAAGTGTGGAGATGTTTCAGGAGATATGGTGTGTTGGGGGGGCTGTCTGTACAGCTGGGGAAGATGGTTGGATATATGGCTGTAGAAGTGGTGAGGTATTGGTTATTGTCATGTGTGGTGTTGTTTTTGTATCATGGTGTAGAGGGCAAGGTGAGTATGGTACATGTATGCAGGAGACTTTTGGGTGTTTTGTTTGTTTGAAATAGAACGTTTCATTAAAGAAAGACAAAGAGTCAAAAGTCTTTCTCTCCCTCCCCCTCCCTCTATTGAATTCAATATACAACCTTCTGTGTTTTGCTAAAGAATGGCGCCAGGCCTAGTTTATTTGGATGCGAATAGATTTCCAGCATTGCACTTAATTTGACAATGCTGCGCCTTTCAGTGCCTATGTAATGTAATCCGACACCAGAGTCACTTGTTACTTCAGCTCATAAACCCACTCACTGGGCTGAAGAGACTGATATTCAAAAGCAAATAAACATTGTTTAAACAATTAAAATACACAGACTGTCCCCGAATTGACCTGTATTGTAATACACTCGACTCATCTGTCGTCAAAAACTATAGACCTGTATCCCTTCTCTATTTTCTTTCAAAAACACTTGAGTGCGCTGTCTCTAATCAACTCTTTTTCTATCTCTCTCAGAACGATCCTCTTGACCCTGACCAATCCGGCTTCAAGACTGGTCACTCAACCGAGACTGCTCTTCTCTGTGTCAAGGAGGCTCTCCAAACTGCCAAAGCTGACTCATCCTCCTAGATCTATCCGCTGCTTTGGACACCGTGAACCATCAGATTCTCCTCTCCACCCTCTCAGCAATGGGTATCTCAGGCTCTGCACACTCTTGGATTGCATCCTACCTGCCAGGTCGCTCCTACCACGTACTCTCACTAATTGGTTCTAGGTCCTCTCCTATTCTCTCTATACACCAAGTCACTCGGCTCTATCTTATCCTCACATGGTCTCGCCTATCATTGCTATGTGGATGACACTCAACTACTTTTCTCCTTCTGCCCTTCTGACACCCAGGTGGCAACACGCATCTCTGCGTGCCTGGCAGATATCTCAGCTTGGATGTCGGCCCACCACCTCAAGCTCAACCTCGACAAGACAGAGCTACTCTTCCTCCCGGGGAAGGCCTGCCTGCTCAAATACCTATCTATCATGGTTGACAACTCCAGTGTCGCCCTCCCAGATTGAAAATAACCTTGTCTGGACAACAACCTGTCGTTCTCTGAAAACATCAAAACAGTTACTCGCTCCGGCGGGTTCATGCTCTACGTCATCCGTAGAGTACGACCCTACCTCAAACAGGAAGTTGTGCAGGTCCTAATCCAGGCACTTGTCATCTCCCGTGTAAACTACTGCAACTCGCTGTTGGCTGGGCTCCCTGCTTGTGCCATCAAACACCTGCAACTTACCCATAATGCTGCAGCCCGCCTGGTTTTCAACCTTCCCAAGTTCTCCCATGTCACCCCTCTCCTCCGCAAACTCCACTGGCATCCAGTCGAAGCTCGAATCCACTAGCAGACCATAGTGCTTGCCTACAGAGCAGCAAGAGAAACTGCCCCTCAGTACCTTCAGGCTATGCTAAAACCTTACACCCCAACACGAGCACTCCGTTCTGCCACCTCTGGTCTGAACTCTTCTCTGTCCTGGTACCCGAATGGTGGAACCAGCTTCCCTCTGATGGTAGGACAGCAGAGTCCCTGCCCATCTTCTGAAAGCACCTGAAACCCTACATCTTGAAAGAGTATCTTAAATAATCCCCCTCCTCCTCTTGACCCCCCCACCCCATTTTTTAAATTTTTTATTAATACTTTCCTGAACCACCACTTCCACTTGACCCTCTCGCCCGCCCCCCAGCTCAGACTTTGCTGATAACTACTTTATGTAGGAAAAGTGTACTTACAATGCCTGTGATATGTGGCTGTCCTACCTAGCTAACTTAACATGAATGCGCTAACTGTAAGTCACTCTAGATAAGAGCTTCTGCTAAATGACTAAAATGTCAAATGTAAATAATGACTTGTGTTTAGTAAAAAGCACTGTATAAATGTCTAGTAGGTGGCTATTGCTTTACCCATGTGTTATACAGTGCATTCGGTAGGTATTCAGACCCCTTCCCTTTTTACACATTTTGTTACTTTACAGCATTATTCTAAAATGGATTTCGTTTAAAAAAATCCTCATCAATCGACACAGAATACCCCATAATGATAAAGTGAAAACAGGTTTTTAGAAATGTTTGCAAATGTATTAAAAATAAAAAACAGAAATACCTTATTTACATAAGTATGCTATGAGACTCGAAAATTGAGTTCAGGTGCAGCTTGTTTCCATTGATCATCCTTGAGATGTTTCTACAACTTGATTGGAGTCTAACTGTGGTAAATTCAATTGATTGGACATGATTTGGAAAGGCACACAGCTGTCTAAATAAGGTCCCACAGTTGACAGTGCATGTCAGAGCAAAAACCAAGCCATGAGGTCGAAGGAATTGTCCGTATAGCTCAAGGCACAGATCTGGGGAACGGTATCAAAAAATTCTACAGCATTGACGGTCTCCATGAACACATTGGCCTTCATCATTCTTAAATTGAAGAAGTTTGGAACCACCAAGACTCTTCTTAGAACTGGCCACCCAGCCAAACTGAGCAATCGGGAAGAAGGGCCTTGGTCAGGGAGGTGACCAAGAACCTGATGGTCACTCTGACATGACAGCCCGCTTGGAGTTTGCCAAAATGACCCCAAAGCACTCTCTGGCCATGAGAAACAAGATTCTCTGGTCTGATGAAACCAAGATTGAACTCTTTGGCCTGAATGCCAAGCTTCACATCTGGAGGAAACCTGGCACCATCCCTACGGTGAAACATGGTGGTGGCAGCATCACGCTGTGCGGATGTTTTTCAGCGGCAGGGACTGGGAGATTAGTCAGGATTGAGGCAAAGATGAACATAGCAAAGTACACAGAGATCCTTGATTAAAACCTGCTCCAGAGTGCTCAGGACCTCAGACTGGGGCGAATGTTCACCTTCCAACATGACAACGACCCTAAGCACACACCCAAGACAACGCAGGAGTGGCTTCGGGACAAGTCTCTGAATGTTCTTGAGTGGCCCAGTGCAGCGACGCTCCCCATCCAACCTGACAGAGCTTAACCTGTTGAGGACAGAGGGCGCTGTTTTCACTTTGGGGGAAAATCGTGCCCAATTTAAATGGCCTCGTACTCAATTCTTGCTCGTACAATATGCATATTATTATTACTATTGGATAGAAAACACTCTCTAGTTTCTCAAACCGTTTGAATTATATCTGTGAGTAAAACAGAACTCATTTTGCAGCAAACTTCCTGACAGGAAGTGGAAAATCTGAAATCGATGCTCTGTTCTAGGGCCTGCCTATAAATGTCCTTGATATTTATTAGTATACATGCACTTCATACGTCTTCCACTAGATGTCGACAGGCAGTGAGAGAAGAAATGGAGTGTATAACTTGATCTGGGGTCGAATAAAAGCTCTTGGCATGACGTGTCACCAGTTTCCTGTTTTCTGGAGCGTGCGAGAAGGGACCTGGTATTGCCTTCTGAAAAGCTGTCGTTATAGACGACTAATATCTCCGGCTTTGATTTTATTTGATAAATGTGACAATATCATCGTAAAGTATGTTTTTTCAATATAGTTTTATTAGATTATTGAAATTTATTCGGGACGTTAGGCGTGTTGCGTTGTGTGCCTTTGTTCAGGAAGGAGAGCTTCGCGCTACTTTGCTAGCTTTCCGTGCTAATTGACTGGAGAAGAGGACATTCTAAAACCAAACAACGATTGTTCTGGACAAAGGACCCCTTGTACAACATTCTGATGGAAGATCATCAAAAGTAGGACCCATTTTATGATGCTATTTCATATATCTGTCGAACATGTGAAATAGTAGTTTGCGCCCAGATTTTGGGCACTCTCTCGCTATAACTAAGCTGGATGTCGTAATGAAGTTATTTTTAGAATTCTACCACGGCGATTGCATTAAGAACTAGTGTATCTATCATTTCCTATACAACATGTATTTTCTAGTAACGTTTATGAATAGTTATTTGGTCAGAATAGTTGAGTGTCATAAAAATATCCGCACATTCTGGGAAAAAGGTGCTACGTTAGCACAATGTATAACCACTGATTTCAGCTCTAAATATGCACATTTTCGAACAAAACATAAGTGTATGTATAACCTGATGTTATAGGACTGTCATCTGATGAAGGTTTATGAAGGTTAGTGAAAATTAATATCTTTTGCTGGTTTATTCGCTATCGCTAACGTGCCTATTGCTATCGCTAACGTGCCTTGATGAATGAATGCGGTAGTGTGGTAGGCTATTGTAGTAAGCTAATATAATGCTATATTGTGTTTTCGCTGTAAAACACTTAAAAAAATCGGAAATATTGGCTGGATTCACAAGATGTTTGTCTTTAATTTGCTGTACACCATCGATTTTTCAGAAATGTTTTATGATGAGTATTTAGGTATTTGACGTTGGTGTCTGTAATTACTCTGGCTGCTTCGGTGCTATTTCTGACGGTAGCTGTGATGGTAGCTGCAATGTAAAACTGATTTATACCTCAAATATGCACATTTTTCGAACAAAACATAGATTTATTGTATAACATGTTATAAGACTGTCATCTGATGAAGTTGTTTCTTGGTTAGTTTGGTTGGTTCTTGGTTAGTTAGGTTGGCTTTGTGCATGCTACCTGTGCTGTGAAAAATGTCTGTCCTTTTTTGTATTTGGTGGTGAGCTAACATAAATATATGTGGTGTTTTCGCTGTAAAACATTTAAAAAATCGGACATGTTGACTGGATTCACAAGATGTGTATCTTTCATTTGCTGTATTGGACTTGTTAATGTGTGAAAGTTAAATATTTCTCAAAAATATTTTTTGAATTTCGCGCTCTGCCTTTTCAGTGGAATGTGGGAGGAGTTCCGCTAGCGGAACCCCGGTGCCAGACAGGTTAAGAGGATCTCTGGAGAAGAATGTGAGAAACTCCCCAAATACAGGTGTGCCAAGCTTGTAGCGTCATACCCAACAAGACTGGAGGCTGTAATCGCTGCCAAAGGTGCTTCAACAAAGTCCTGAGTAAAGAGTCTGAATACTTTTGTAAATGTAAATTGTCAGTTTTTTGAATTCATATAAATTCTAAAAACGTGTTTTTGCTTTGTGATTATGGGGTATTGTGTGTAGATGAATATATGGGGGTATTATGTCTAGATTAATCCATTTTAGAATAAGGCTGTAACGTAACAAAATAAAACGTAATAAAATGTGGAAAAAGTCAAGGGGTCTGAATACTCTCCGAATGCACTGTAAAAAAACAATTTATTGACCTTAGGCTATATTGCAAGTAGTCTAGTGTCTAAATGTTCCCCCGAATCGCCATTCCCTAATTAGCCTACTAAATTAAGTATGAATATATTTCATACAATATGCAGCCAAAATATTAGGCCTAAATGGCAGCAGTAGGCTACATGAGCTGTGTCAGTGTGCGTCATTCTCTGTTTTCTTCCTACCTTGACTGCAGAGACACAGATTTCTCAGAGACACAGATACAGCACTCGGACCAGCAGAACCAGAACTTTCAGGAAATACGTTGGTTAACTTCACACATTTAGCAGCATTGTCCTCAAGATACCTTTATTGGTCTCTAACTTTTTCTGCACCACCTTCCCGTTTTTCTATTTTGTCTGAGTGACTGACAGAGTCAGAGCGGGTCTCACACTCGTCGATGATTTGCGTTTGACTTTGAATGTGATTTTACGCCACCTCAGCTCAGCCAATCAGAAACCCAGGCTGGTCTATCTTTGTAGAGGGGCCGGTCACTGCCCACTGGTCAGCCAAATGCTAAATATAGATGATTATTACAAAGAAAAATGTTGCAAATGTCTTTAAAAAAAACAGGCCCATGGGCCGCCTGTCACGTTCTGACCTTAGTTCTTTTGTTATTTCTTTGTTTTAGTATGGTCAGGGTGTGAGTTGGGTGGGTTATCTATGTTCGTTTTTCTATGTTGGTTTTTGCGTTTGGCCTGGTATGATTCTCAATCAGAGGCAGGTGTCGTTAGTTGTCTCTGATTGAGAATCATACTTAGGTAGCCTTTTTCCACCTGTGTTTCGTGGGTGTTTATTTTCTGTGTCTGTGTTCCACACGGAACTGTTTCGGTTAGTTATTTCACGTGTCTTTATTGTTTTGTTTGAGTGTTCGATTGTTTTAATAAAGAGCATGAACACGTACCATGCTGCGCATTGGTCCTCCGATCCTTACTACTCCTCCTCATAAGAGGAGGAGGAAGACAGCCATTACAGAAACACCCACCAACAAAGGACCAAGCAGCGTGGTAATGGGCAGCAGCAGCGATCGCAGGACTCCTGGACTTGGGAGGAGATTTGGGAGGAGACTTTATTTTGACTATTTTCTGCAATGTAGAATAATAATGAAGACATCAAAACTATGAAATAACACATGGAATCATGTAGTAACCAAAAAGGTGTTAAACAAATCAAAATATATTTTATATTTGAGATTCTTCAAAGTAGCCACCCTTTTCCTTGATGACAGCTTTGCACACTCTTGGCATTCTCGCAACCAGCTTCATGAGGTAGTCACCTGGAATGCATTTAAATTAACTGGTGTGCCTTGTTAAAAGTTAATTTGTGGAATTTCTTTCCTTCTTAATGCGTTTGAGCCAATCAGTTGTGTTGTGACATCGTAGGGAGGAATACACAAAATAGCCCTATTTGGTAAAAGACCAGGTCCATATTATGGCAGGGACAGCTCAAATAAACAAAGAGAAAAGACAATCCATCATTACTTTAAGACATGAAGGTCAGTCAATCCAGAACATTTCAAGATCTTTGAAAGTTTCTTCAAGTGCAGTCGAAAAAACCATCAAGCGCTATGATGAAACTGGCTCTCACGAGGACCGCCACAGGAATGGAAGACCCAGGGTTACCTCTGCTGCAGAGGATAAGTACATTAATATTACCTGCCACAGAAATTGCAGCCCAAATAAATGCTTCACAGTTCAAGTAACAGACACATCTCAACATCAACTGTTCAGAGGAGACTGTGTGAATCTGGCCTTCATGGTTGAATTGCTGCAAAGGAACCACTACTAAAAGACACAAATAACAAGAAGAGACTTGCTTGGGCCAAGAAACACGAGAAATGGACATTAGACCGGTGGAAATCTGTCCTTTGGTCTGATCAGTCTTTGTGAGATGCAGAGTAGGTGAATGGATGATCTCCACATGTGTGGTTCACACCGTAAAGCATGGAGGAGGAGGTGTGATGGTGTGGGGGTGCTTTGGTGACACAGTTGGTGATTTATTTATAAGTCTAGGAACACTTAACCAGCATGGCTACCACAGCATTCTGCAGCGATACGCCATCTCATCTGGTTTGCGCTTAGTGGGAGTATCATTTGTTTTTCAACAGGACAATGACCCAACACACCTCCAGACTGTGTAAGGGCTATTTGACCAAGGAGGGTGATGGAGTCTTGCATCAGATGACCTTGCCTCCACAATCACCCGACCTCAACCCAATTGAGATGGTTTGGGATGAGTTGGACTGCAGAGCTAAGGAAAAGCAACCAACAAGTGCTCAGTATCTGTGGAAACTCCTTCAAGACTGTTTGGAAATCGTTCCAGGTGAAGCTGGTTGAGAGAATGCCAAGAGTGTGCAAAGCTGTCATGAAGGCAAAGGGAGGCTACTTTGAAGAATCTCAAATATAAAATATACTTACCACTTTTTCCATGTGGTTTCTTACTTCACTGACTCTATGAAATGATGACCTCTTCCCAAATATTTGGTCAAATTATTAATTTTGTGCATGGTTGTAACGGCTGTCGTCTTCCTCCTCGTCTGAGGAGGAGAAGTTTGAAGGATCAGAGGACCAATGCGCAGCGTGGTAATTGTTCATCTTATTTAATGAAATGAACAACTCAAAATACAAAAACAACAAAGTGAAAACCGAAACAGTTCTATCTGGTGCAGACACACAAAGACTGAAGACAACCACCCACAAAACACAATAGAACACAGGCTACCTAAATATGGTTCCCAATCAGAGACAATGACTAGCACCTGCCTCTGATTGAGAACCATATCAGGCCAAACGAGAAACCCCACATAGAAACAGAAAACATAGATCATACCCACCCAGCTCACGCCCTGACCACACTAAAACAAAGAAAATACAAAAGAACTATGGTCAGAACGTGACAATGGTTTCCTAGAAACAAGGGTGTCTCAACTTCCCCACCCTCAACTTACCCCATACTCCCTTATAAGAGAGAAAATAAGACAAACTAGACATATACACTATGGTGGCAGCTCCTAGTGTCTAGGTGAAGTAGTGGGGAGGTGATTATAGTTGGTAATAAGTGCCTAAGGATTGTTGATGGCTAACGACTGAGCGTCAGTTACTTTCTAGCATCACCATTCTTGTACTCTGGTATTTTAACTAAACTCAGCAAAAAAAGAAACGTCTCTTTTTCAGGACCGTCTTTCAAAGATAATTCATAAAAATCCAAATAACTTCACAGATCTTCATTGTAAAGGGTTTAAACGTTGTTTCCCATGCTTGTTCAATGAACCATAAACAATTAATGAATACGCACCTGTGGAACGGTCGTTAAGACACTAACAGCTTACAGACGGTAGGCAATTAAGGTCACAGTTATGAAAACTTAGGACACTAAAGAGGACTTTCTATTGACTCTGAAAAACATCACAAGAAAGATGTTCAGGGTCCCTGCTCATCTGCGTGAACGTGCCTTAGGCATGCTGCAAGGAGGCATGAGGACTGCAGATGTGGCCAGGGCAATAAATTGCAATGTCCGTACTGTGAGACGCCTAAGACAGCGCTACAGGGATACAGGACGGACATCTGATCGTCCTCGCAGTGGCAGACCACGTGTAACAATACCTGCATAGGATCGGTACATCCGAACATCACACCTGCGGGACAGGTACAGGATGGCAACAACAACTGCCTGAGTTACACCAGGAACGCACAATCCCTCCATCAGTGCTCAGACTGTCTGCAATAGGCTGAGAGAGGCTGGACTGAGGGCTTGTAGGCCTGTTGTAAGGTAGGTCCTCACCAGAAATAACAGGCAACAACGTCGCCTATGGGCACTAACCCACAATTGCTGGACCAGACAGGACTGGCAAAAAGTGCTCTTCACTGGCGAGTCGCGGTTTTGTCTCACCGGGGACGATGGTCGGATTTGTGTTTATCGTTGAAAGAATGAGCGTTACACCGAGGCCTGTACTCTTAAGCGGGATCGATTTGGAGGTGGAGGGTCCGTCATGGTCTGAGTCGGTGTGTCACAGCATCATCGGACTGAGCTTGTTGTCATTGCAGGCAATCTCAACACTGTGCCTTACAGGGAGGACATCCTCCTCCCTCATGTGGTACCCTTCCTGCAGGCTCATCCTGACATGACCCTTCAGCATGACAATGCCACCAGACAAACTTCTCATTCTGTGCGGGATTTCCTGCAAGACAGGAATGTCAGTGTTCTGCCATGGCCAGCGAAGAGCCCGGATCTCAATCCCATTGATCATGTCTGGGCGAGGGCTAAGGCCATTCCCCCCAGAAATGTCTGGGAACTGCAGGTGCCTTGGTGGAAGAGTGGGTAACATCGCACAGCAAGATCTAGCAAATCTGGTGCAGTCCACGAGGAGGAGATGCACTGCAGTACTTAATGCAGCTGGTGGCCACACTAGATATTGACTGTAACTTTGGATTTTGATCCCCCCTTTGTTCAGGGACACATTATTCCATTTATGTTAGTCACATGTCTGTGGAACTTGTTCAGTTTATGTCTCAGTTGTTGAATCTTGTTACGTTCATACTAATATTTACACATGTTAAGTTTGCTGAAAATAAACGCAGTTGACAGTGAGAGGACCTTTTTTTTTGTTGCTGAGTTTATGTGGTTCAATTCATGTTTTCTTTTCATAAGGCTAGCCCCGTATGAAACCTTAGTCACTTATAATCACTTCCAGCTTGTCCAATTGGCACATCTGACCCCTCTACTTCCCCAGACTCCTATCACTAGGCGCTATTACTGGTGGAACTGGTTCTGAATGGTTCAATCAATAACAGTTAAAGATAATACAAACTGGAGTACACATAGGCCTACACTCTGGGGCAGCCCCCAAATGATCCGCGGTTCAGGGGTAAGGGGGTAATCCCTTTTCTCCAATGTGTAATAGGAAACCTGGATCTCTTTAGATATTGTGACATACTGTATATGTACGTGGCCACTGACAGTTGGGTTAGCCCTGCGTCCCAATAATCTGTCCTTTCTGCCAAACTTTGCACTTGTTCACTTCCCTTCAAGGATTTATAAGGAAGGACTGGTATAACAAATATGGTGGAAACGTGTATAGCTTGTACTTAGACCACGCCAATGTTTTTTAATGCGTTGGCACTCTGGGGACAGATTTGAGATTCAGGGATTGCTGCATCTGAAGTATAGGAGGTGTGAAAGGGAGCCCTGTTGCCTCAAACGTGGACAAAATGATTGTTTCCAAATTGATTTATTGACGATATCAACCACAGCCAACTAGGAGGCAAATGTTCTTAAGAACAGCTAATTTGAGTGAGGAACAGAGCCTCTGTGCAGAATCCATGCTAATTTTACAGGTTTTCATGGCTAAGCTTTGGTCTAACTGACCTGCTCTGATTTAGTCAGAGCAACTGATTTTAACTGATTTATTAATATGATATAACGGGCCTAGCTCTTGTACCAGTGTATTATATTTGGATTTCATTTCACATTGAAATTGTCATTATTTATATTTACCCATAGATTTTTTAAAAAGATTTTTACTTCTAAGTACCTTGTGAATTTAGCACCACTGTCTTTCTCTATCATAACGCAAAATATATGGTTTCATTACTCCATTGTTTTAAAACAGGATTCAAATCATAGCCTACATTGACTTGGGGGTGCCCAAAGTCTCTTGGGGATGCCCTGTTTACAAGAATGTAGACAAACAATGTATGCCTTCAAAATTATCTTGGTGTATAGGCTACCTTCAAATTATCTCTTGGATGCCATGGACCATAAGTCCTTGCATCTAGAGCGGTGTCCATGCATTTGAGAGGGGTTACATTTCCCTAACCCCAGCTTTCAGCTGTATACCAAAACAAGTGGTGAAGCGGATGTTTTTTGAATCCCAGATTGTAGCTTTAACAACAGTTCATTATTTTCTTTATCTAATTACCGTGAACATTGTCTCTACATTGCTATATGTACGTATAATTGAATAAACAATGCAATATGCTGATGCTTAGGCCTATAGACTATTAAAACCTTGTACACCTGTCCAACTTTACTTTTAAACTTAGGTTGTCATTGCTACTGTGCTTTAACCCTGGGGGTAGTCATTTTTTTGTTGTTTAACATTATTATTTGGAAATGGTACATTGATGATATTTTTGTTTTATGGAGGGGTGATGCAAAACAGCTCCAGGCGTTCCATGCTTTTCTTAACTCCTGTTCTGAACACCTGAGATTTCCTATGCAATCTGACACGCATCAAATCGATTCCCTTGATCTTTTGATTTTGTGTGAGGATACTGTTCTGTACACTGATCTTTAAAGGAAACCTACTGATCGTAACAGTTTGTTGAGGGCTGATAGCTGTCACCCGCTTCCCTTGAAAAACTGTTTGCCATACAGCCAATTCTGTCCGATCAAAACAATCAGATTTCGACAGAAATATAGCTGAGTTGCAAAGAAAATTCAAGGAGAGGTGGTACAAAAATGGTCAGATTAATACTGCCATTGAGAAAATCCAAAACAAATCGAGACATCATCTCTTTCAAGGACAGTCTCGCAAAAGAAACATTTTTGAAGTGACATGTAACCGACATGTAAGAAGTGGTTACCCTTGATGTCCCGCAGTCAGTGGTAAGGCAAACTGTAGTAGCTTTTTGGACTCTTCCCGCACTGAAGCCTGTGTGCTCTCGTACCGGTTGTGTAATAAGTGATTTTGAAAGGGTTTTCCTGCTTGGAATTGTGTACATTGAATTTAGACTATTGCTATAATTTCTAAAACCTCTGTCCTCCACGATCGAAAATGGCTGGAAATCGGTGGCAATCATTGTAGCCAATGCAATATCAATTTGGCCTTGTTTGCTACAGACATAGACTTTGGCCTAAACTGGTCCATAGAAGACTGCGTTGCTGTGGGTCGCGGAGTAGGCCTACTTGACTGAGTGGATACATGCTGGCTCCACCACTATCACTAGCAGGCCCACTAGTTTCTCGAAGCTCCGCTACAGCTAGCTTCACAGTTGGGTGCACAGTTCGCAAATGCTGGTGTAGGTTGTGCGTAGAACTGGCTTTATATGAGATTTTGTTTTGGCAAATTCTACACTGTGCTCTAACATTGTCTACGTTATTAAAATGCATCCAAATGCTACTGCGCTTCCGACTCATTTTCCAGCTGTTGTTTTCACAGCTGTCCTTCCTCTCTCTCCTCGGCTGCTAAGTGTGTGACTGTGAGTGAGTTGACTCGGCCCTCCCTCACGCATCTTTGGTTCATTGGTTGACACTGCGTGTCTGATTGACAGGATCAACAGGTGAGGCTGTTAGTCTGAGCAGACAGTCAGAACGAATGTGTGTGCGCTTGAGCATTTAGGCCTATATTATTATTATTTTTTTTTCATTCTTTGAATTAGTTAATTCTATTGATTTAAATCTTTTGATTATTCATATCTTAATTTTTATATATTTTTATAAACAGATTTGGCTCTTCTGATATGCGAGCCGGCTCCCAACGTTCACCTACAAGAGTCGGCTCTTAGGGCCGACTCGTTCGCAAACGACCCCTCACTACAAGACTTCTATTTGCGCTTCTACTGAATGGAGACTACAAGTGTTATTGCTGTGCTCAATGTAATGGCATTTATAAATGTAGATCCTTCTAACACCCTCAAACAGGGAAACAGATCCCAATCAAAGCTGTTATCACGCTCCACCAAGGCAGTTATTTATCTTATAACTTGTCCTTGTGGTAAAAATGATGTGGGTGGAACTAAGAGCGAATTAAAAGTAAGAATTTCGGAGAATCGTAGCACCACTGGGTGCAAAAACTCGATGTACGCAGTTGCGGCCCACTTTTTGGAAGCGGACCACTATATTTCGTCCCTTCGCTATATCAGCATCTAACACGTCCCCTAGGAGAGGGGGAGACCTTGACAATTTATTGTTAAAAGGAGAGGCTGCCTGGATATTTCATTTAAAGACACTTGCTCCCTTTGGTCTCAACATAGACTTTGATCTGAAGCCATTCCTGTGATTATTGTGATTTTGCTACTCATTATAAATGTTTGTAGGCCTATGTAGCCACATTGTATTTATGATCGTATATCCATTCATGCTTTTTATATGTTCTATTTATAACTGTATATCAACCAGTGACATCAAGCCACGCCCGGCCATGATTACAGACACCTGTGTGTCCTTCCAAATTATATAAATTAGTAACCCGCAGTGTTTGTCATTATACCCTGATGAAGACAGCTTGTCTGGTTATTAAATTGTTGCATCTGCGCTCCTAGAGTGTGAGGCTCTCATTTTCTTTATCGGGTAGTCATGGTTATCATGAATCTGAAGATGTTCAAGTATGTAAAACGTTTGTTTGTCTGTCTGACTGACTGTGTGACGTCTATGCGTGCATGCATCTGGGGAAAGGGAAGTTCACTGCAAACTATGTAACTCTATGGGTTGGATCGGGAGGGTGTAATGTTAGGCTGCAGAACGGTCAGCTGGAAATGTGTAGAACCGACAAGATTGTCTGTCATGTAGATTAGGGAAAATTACATTTATTTCTGTAATATTCTGAACATTTCTCCTCACTGAATATACCCTTTGACTAATAGGTATATCCAGCCTCTGTGCCAGCTTTGAAAGACACGTAACGCAAACACTGGGTTTTTAGCACATTGACCCAGCTTTAGCAAATAGACACATGTTTAATTACTATTTATGTTAAATTAAATATTTCAATTTATTTGATTTCCATTAAACTATGATAATTATAAGGGTAATGATATAAAGTATACAACAACAACTTACTCAAAATAGTCTACATGTCTGGTATGCTGGTACAGTGTTCTGCATTTGGTTGTAGTTTGTTTTATGTAGTGTTTTTTTCATTCATCACTCGTATATCTAAAAATAGAATAATCTATGAATGTCATTATTGGGGCGTCTGTCTGGCTTTGATAACTTGCGCAGCGCAAATACTCGATAGACGACATGGAACATCACCACAGTTGTGTTTCTACTTCCTAGCACTTGTGCTACGAAGTGGTTATGGGAAACGGGAAGTGTAGTTTTATATGTTAAAAATCGCTCTGCACCGCAACGCTAGATGCAACAAATACTGACGACATATCCCAGAAAAACCCGGAAAAGGGGAAAAGTGCTGTTCGAGGAGGGTTTTGTTGAAAGCTACTACCACAGTAAGTCAGGTCGTATTTGTAAGGTATTAAGCAATTTTTTGGGGTATAGCAACTTTCGAATATCAGAGTAGTCATCTACAAGCTGTCACTGTCCATTTGTGGCTCTAAATGTTGTAGCTCTGTTTCATTGTCATGCTTTCTTCTCGACTACTAACGTTAATGGTCTTGCTCTCTCTCTCTCTACCAATCGTTCTATTAGAGACTAATTTAAACTAACAAGGAACGATACTTACTGCTATTATTACGACCAAGCATTGAATTAAAATCATTGGGTGATTCGTGAATTCACTCTGGAGTGCGCTTCGACCGTTCGTAAATTTAGAGCTTTATGAGATTGTCCGTGTCGGAGCGGACACTGGCGGAGGAGTAGAGTTGATCCGAGCGTTCTGACCTCACAACCGCACTCAAGCTAACGTTGGCTAGCTTGTTAGCTACTGTACTTCCAGACACAAACAAGTGAACAACTCACTCTGACAATTTTACTTGCTCAAGCAGAACTGGTTAGGCAGTGTTCATGTTATCTAGAGCGTTGGTGGCTGTAACTGTGCTGCGGGCAACAACTGAGTAGTTTTTTTTTTTTGTGCCGCATTTGTAAATTCATTAGTTATTCTGCGCTCTGCCACACTCAGATGAACGGTTGCCAGGTGCAACTGATATTTGTAGTGCAATGACTACTCAAAACCTGCCCAAAAGGCGAGGTGTCGCAGACAGACTTGGCAGATCTGCTTCTAGCTCCTATGCAACTTTGTAGTATTTTGTTTACATTATTAGCCCAGATTTTTTTTTGTGTTATTACATACAGCTGGAAATACATTTTGGAAATCAGTGCGGTGGTAACTCAACAGCATTATGACCAGGAATACAACTTTCCCAAATTGGATCCTTTGTTCGTACCCCCCAGGAAATTGAACTTATCCCAGAGGCTGCCCCAAGACGCTGCGGGTGGAGAAGAGGTATTCGGAGTAGACTTGTAGTCCGACTCAGTCCACTGATTCTGAGTATATTACTGTCTAATGTTCAGTCTCTGGATAATAAAGTAGCCTTGCTCCTGGCCAAGTTAAACACCTTCTACACCCGCTTTGAGAATAACCGTGCCACCGACACGGCCTGCTCTCGTTCTCCGTGGCCGACGTAGGTAAGGCATTTAAGTGTGTTAACCCTCCCAAGGCTCCTAGCCATGTCCTCAGAACATGCTCACACCAGCTGTCTGGAGTGTTAAGGGACATATTCAATCTCTCCCTATCCCCGGTGCTGTCCCCACTCGCTTCAAGATGTCCACCATTGTTCCTGTACACAAGAAAGCAAAGGTTACTGAACTAAATGACTATTGCCCCTTAGAACTCACTTCGGTCATCATGAAGTGCTTTTGAGAGGCTAGTTAAGAATCATATCACCTCTACCTTACCTGAAACCCACTTCAATTTGCTTACCGCCCCAATAGATCCACAGACAATGCAATTGCCATCGCACTGTACACTGCCCTTTCCCATCTGGACAAGAGGAATACCTATGTAAGAATGCTGTTCATTGAATAAAGCTCAGCCTTCAACACCATAGTACCCTCCAACTTCATCATTAAGCTCGGGGCCCTGGGTTTGAACCCTGCCCTGTGCAACTGGGTCCTGGAGTTCCTGACGGGCCGCCCCCAGGTGGTGAAGGTAGGAAACAACATCTCCACTTCGCTTATCCTCAACACAGTGACCCCACAAGGGTGTGTGCTCAGATCCCTCCTGTACTCCCTGTTCAACTATGACTGCGTGGCCACGCACGCCTCCAACTCAATCATCAAATTTGCAGATGACACAACAGTAGTAAGCCTGGTTACCAACAATGACGAGACAGCCTACAGGGAGGAGGTGAGGGCCCTGGCGGAGTGGTGACAGGAAAATAACCACAATATCAACAAAACGAAGGAGCTGATCGTGGAGTTGAGGAAAGAGCAGAGGGAGCACACCCCTATCCACATCGACAGGACCACAGTGGAGAAGGTGGAAAGCTTCAAGTTCCTCATCATACATATCACTGACAATCTGAAATGGTCCACTCACACAGACAGTGTGGTGAAAAATGCACAACAGCACCTGTTCAACTTCAGCACACTGAAGAACAACCCCGTCGGGCTGTATCACCGCCTGGTACGGAAACTGCACCGCCTGCAACCACAGGGCTCTCCAGAGGATGGTGCAGTCTGCCCAACACATCACCGGGGGCACACTGCCTTCCCTCCAGAACAGCTACAGCACCCGATGTCACAGGAAGGCCAAAAAGATAATCAAGGACATAAACCACCCCAGCCAAGGCCTGTTCACCCTGCTAGAAGGCAAGGTCAGTACAGGTGCATCAAAGATGGGGCCGAGAGACAGAAGCTGTTTTTCAATCTCAAGGCCATCAGACTGTTAAATAGCCATCACTAGCCGGCTACCACCCGGCTACTCAACCCTGCACCTTAGAGGCTGCTACCCCATATATTATAGACATGGAATCAATGGCCACTTTAATAATGGAACACTAGTCATTATAATAATGTTTACATACTGCTTTACTCATCTCATATGTATATACTGTATTCTATTCTACTCTATTTGTCAATGCCACTCCGACATTGCTCTTCCTAATATTTCTTAATTCCATTCTTTTACTTTTAGATTTGTTTGTATTTATGTGAATTGTTAGATACTACTGAACTGTTGGAGCTAGGAACGTAAGTATTTCTCTATACCCACTATAACATCTGCAAAAAATGTGTATGTGACCAATAAAATTTGATTTGAAAGGCATGAAAAATACTTCTTTTTTTGTGCTCCCAAAGTCTTTATCCAGTGCTTTGTCGCCATCTTTTTTTGATGCGCATCAGTTCTAGCGTGTTAATGTTTTATGTGAAAAAAATATGGCCTACCTACAACTGGTAAAAAGCTGTCACGACGTGCGCGTTTGCTGCTCTGTCTCCTCTCACTCAAGTGACTCAGCCAATAGTTGACTAAGCTGCCTACTGCTCTCTCACGCACAGCCCTCCCCACCACTCACTCACTCACTCAGCAACTCACTGCCTGATCGTCAGCAGCAGCAGGTCTCAGTGAAATATCTATATATTTTAAGAGAAATGCCATTACGGCCACGCTGCGCCGTAGTAGTAGCCCAAAAACCCGCGTCCAATACATTTTCACCCGCGACATAGTTTTCAAAGTTGCCCAAATATGGGAAAACGGCTGACGTGGCAACCCTGCTCGAAACGAGAGTGCTCTGATATCCGAGTAGATAGCTAGAGGGAATTTACGAACACACACAGTATTGTGTGTCTAATCCTTCTGGCTAGCTTCACATGGGGATTCATGATTTTAGATCCTAAAACAACCTAATCCGATAGGCTAGGCTTTTTTACATAATATGCTTTCATTTCCATTTGACTTCGTTTGGGGAAAAACTCAGATATTAGACTAGGCTACCCTGATTGTTATTGGTACACTTCCATGATAACATATGGGGACAAATTATCCAAATAGGCCTAGGCTATATCTTTAGTGTCTGTCTCGCTCTCTCTCAGTAATCAAGTTGTTAATGCTGAATGACTATCTTTTCTCTCCGCTTCCCATCTCTCAATGCAACATTTCCATGACTACAAGGGTCTATCCCTAACATCAAAAGGGGACAAATTACTTTGAATGAATAGGGTGATTTTGCACCAGCATAGTGTGAAAATATTTTTTGTATCTCCAGATTTGTTCTGGCAATTCTCACATACTAACTTCTTAGGAGGAAGGATGTTTGACATGCTTTGTAAACTTGTATCACATTTTGGGAAATCATGATAAAAGTGGCTGTTTTTAGGCCCTTTTTAAACCTATGCCTCCTATAAGACCCTATGACAGCGTTCCCCAAACTCGGGACCTCAAGGGGTGCACGTTTTGGTGTTTGCCCTAACACTACACAGCTGATTCAAATGATCAAAGCTTGATGATTAGTTTATTTGAATCAGCTGTGATGTGCTAGGGTTAAAAACAAAACGTGCACCCCTTGCTCTATGATCTGTGAAACCATTGATGAGACAGACAGCATTATGGTGTCATCATACTCCTTAGTGTTCTCTCAAATATGGAGTATGTCTAGATTCTGAAATACAAATATTCAGAAATGCGTTCAACATTATAAATATATCTAAAAACTACCCTAATTTGGCCTATTTTTCGACATTGTTAGATTCTAAATATCAGAGTATGAACTTGAACACTATGAAAGCTTAAACCAAGTTTATTCACCCCAACAGTAACATGGTTCCACCAGTGGTGGTATATACACTGCTCAAAAAAATAAAGGGAACACTTAAACAACACAATGTAACTCCAAGTCAATCACACTTCTGTGAAATCAAACTGTCCACTTAGGAAGCAACACTGATTGACAATAAATTTCACATGCTGTTGTGCAAATGGAATAGACAAAAGGTGGAAATTATAGGCAATTAGCAAGACACCCCCAATAAAGGAGTGATTCTGCAGGTGGTGACCACAGACCACTTCTCAGTTCCTATGCTTCCTGGCTGATGTTTTGGTCACTTTTGAATGCTGGCGGTGCTCTCACTCTAGTGGTAGCATGAGATGGAGTCTACAACCCACACAAGTGGCTCAGGTAGTGCAGCTCATCCAGGATGGCACATCAATGCGAGCTGTGGCAAGAAGGTTTGCTGTGTCTGTCAGCATAGTGTCCAGAGCATGGAGGCGCTACCAGGAGACAGGCCAGTACATCAGGAGACGTGGAGGAGGCCGTAGGAGGGCAACAACCCAGCAGCAGGACCGCTACCTCCACCTTTGTGCAAGGAGTAGCACTGCCAGAGACCTGCAAAATGACCTCCAGCAGGCCACAAATGTGCATGTGTCAGCATATGGTCTCACAAGGGGTCTGAGGATCTCATCTCGGTACCTAATGGCAGTCAGGTTACCTCTGGCGAGCACATGGAGGGCTGTGCGGCCCCACAAAGAAATGCCACCCCACACCATGACTGACCCACCGCCAAACCGGTCATGCTGGAGGATGTTGCAGGCAGCAGAACGTTCTCCACGGCGTCTCCAGACTCTGTCACGTCTGTCACATGTGCTCATGTGCTCAGTGTGAACCTGCTTTCATCTGTGAAGAGCACAGGGCGCCAGTGGCGAATTTGCCAATCTTGGTGTTCTCTGGCAAATGCCAAACGTCCTGCACGGTGTTGGGCTGTAAGCATAACCCCCACCTGTGGACGTCGGGCCCTCATACCACCCTCATGGAGTCTGTTTCTGACCGTTTGAGCAGACACATGCACATTTGTGGCCTGCTGGAGGTCATTTTGCAGGGCTCTGGCAGTGCACCTCCTTGCACAAAGGCGGAGGTAGCGGTCCTGCTGCTGGGTTGTTGCCCTCCTACGGCCTCCTCCACGTCTCCTGATGTACTGGCCTGTCTCCTGGTAGCGCCTCCATGCTCTGGACACTACGCTGACAGACACAGCAAACCTTTTTGCCACAACTCGCATTGATGTGCCATCCTGGATGAACTGCACTACCTGAGCCACTTGTGTGGGTTGTAGACTCCGTCTCATGCTACCACTAGAGTGAGAGCACCGCCAGCATTCAAAAGTGACCAAAACATCAGCCAGGAAGCATAGGAATGAGAAGTGGTCTGTGGTCACCACCTGCAGAACCATTCCTTTTTTGGGGGTGTCTTGCTAATTGCCTATAATTTCCACCTTTTGTCTATTCCATTTGCACAACAGCATGTGAAATTTATTGTCAATCAGTGTTGCTTCCTAAGTGGACAGTTTGATTTCACAGAAGTGTGATTGACTTGGAGTTACATTGTGTTGTTTAAGTGTTCCCTTTATTTTTTTGAGCAGTGTATATACCCCAATTTGGGGTGGATACCCCTCCTCTCTAAACATTACATCTCTGTTGCTATGCAGGAAAATAACTGTCAATAAACTGTCCTTCTCCCATAATGTGACCTGACCCCCGACCCCCTTCATTACTAATCCATGGCTCTCTCATTAATCGCTGGTGTAGACCCTAGACTATGGCACCCCTCATGTCTCTATTATAACTAATGATTAATAATATTTAAAGTTTAGAAATCCGAACCCATCAACATATTGTTTGTAGCAATATACTCTTCAAACACTTCACATTTCCAGAGTAGGCTCTCTGGTATTTTTAATGATATGATCCATTTTATACATAGACATTTACATTATAGGTCACTAATCAATCACAGCCCTCATTTAGGATTGCACATTCAGCAAGTCACCAGCAGATGGAGTTCCCTTTTGAATCCATTTTCCCATTCACTGTGTTGGTGGTTCTCATAAATTGATCATACGTTCAGTATTAGCAGAGAGCCCACTCTGGAAATGTGATGTACTTGTAGAGTATATTGTTCCAAACAATATGTCTTCAAATTTAACGAAATCAAACAGATAGTTTTGAAATATTACTATTAATATTTTTAATGTTGAATACATTAATGTGAACAATTTTATTTCAGAATCAAGACATACTCCATATTTTAGAGCATACTATAAGGAGTTTCACAACGCCAAAATGTTGTCTGTATCATGTACAGTTGACAGATCATAGGTCCTTACAGGAGCCAAGTTTAGGTCTAAAAAGGGCCACTTTCATCATGATAAAAAAACGTTTGATACAAATTGCCAGGGACCTCACAATATTATCACGATACTTATGTGCCGATACAATATGTATTACGATTCTCACAATTCTATATGTATTGCGATTCGATACTGTGATTTGTATTGCAATTTTTGAAGTTCCAAACATATTACTCACCATATGTCAGCTCCTGAGGGACAAGAGAGCCATGAGAAAATAGGTTTTGATCAGTTTAATTGGCTCCCTTATTAAAAAGATGGAGAACAAGTTATGAAGGTACAGCTAACTAGCGCAAAAATAATATTGTGATAATTGTAAAAACAATATGATACGATATCGTCAAAAATAATATCCCGCAATGAAACTCAATTTTTATATATATTTATTTTGTTCCCGAAAATTGTCAGACCTCCTTCCTCCCAATGAAGTTTCTATGTGAGAATTGCCGGGAACAACCGGAGATATCAAAAATATTTTAGGCTACGCTGGCATGAAATTTCCCAGAAGGACCATAATCTTTTTTTGTTCTAGCTGTTGGTCTTTCTCACAGTACCATAATTAAGTTGTTGAAGTATATTGATGTATTGTCTCCTCGCTCTCTCTCATTCTCACACAGACCTTCAGTAATCTTAGTCTAAAATCATTATTATGTCAAGCTCAGAATTCTCTCTCTGAGTTGTTGTATCTCCTCTCTTTCATCTGTTGATCTCTCACACACTACTTCAGTAATCAAGTTGTTAATGCTTAATGACTGTACAATCTTCTCTCTCCGCTTCCCATCTCTCAATGCAACATTTCCATGACTACAGGGGCCTATCCCTAACATCAAAAGGGGACAAATTACTTCGAATGAATATGGTGATTCCACACCAGGGTAGTCTAAAAATATCTTTGGTAACTCCGATTGTTCTGGCAATTCTCACATAGTAACTTCATTGGAAGGAAGGATATTTGACATGCTTTTTACATTTTGTTTCACAAACTATTTTTCGGGGAAATCATGATGAAAGTGGCCATTTTAGGCCCTTTTTAGACATGTACATGCCTCCTGTAATACTCTACGATCTGTGAACCGTACATAATACAGACATCTTGGAGTCATTATCCTCCTTATCGTGTTCTGTCAAATATCGAGTGTGTCCACATTCTGGAATACCATTTTTTTCACATTCATTTATTCAACGTGAAATCTCTGATCTTTTATTTACGCTCGTGAAACAGGGGACCAACACTTTACATGTTACGGTTTTATATTTTTGTTCAGTATATAGTGTTGATCAGTCAAATCGGATCCCTTACTAAAAAGTAGCTGTCGGTCTTTCTCACAGTAGCCTAAATGTAAATATTGATGTATTGTTCTCTCTCTCTCCTAAGTGAATGAAGTTGTTGATAATTAATATCAATTACCCGATATCTCCTCTCTGTGTCAGCAGATTCTGAGTAGACTGTGAGTGTGCATGGGCAGTTAGTACAGTATGGAGGAGTTCCCAGAGAGCTTTAACCAGCTGGAACTGCTGAAGACCCACGACCACCTGATCCCCCGCGGAGCATGCAGCCTCTGGCCGGGAGACGAAGAAGAGGAGGACGAGGAGGAGGGGGAAAGGAGTGAAGAGTGGTATCAGCAGAAGGAGGAGAAGCTGAAAGACAGACCGGAGGAGCTAATGCTGTGGGCAGCAGAGAATAACAGAGTGAGTGTGACATGCAAACTACACACACCTTCTCACTAGGGCTGGGAATTGCCAGGGAACTCACGATACAATGATATCATGACTCTTAGGTGCTGATGTTTATATGTGTTGCGATTCTGACAATTCTGTATGTATTGTGATTTGATACTGTGGTTTAATTGGGATTTGATGTTCCAAACATATTGCTCACCTATCCTGCACTGAGCACCAACCAGGCTCCAAAGTAACCGTTGGAAACTAAAAGTCATCTGAACATGTGTGTGCGTGTGAAGAAGTGATCGGGGGGGGTCGATACAGTTAAATATCGGTATATTATTTTTGACGATATATGGTTTTGGCAATTTGCGCTAGTTGGCTGTACCGGCACCAAAACTCCAGTATTTTTCCTTCATAGCTTCTTCTCCATCTTCTTTTTAAATAGGGAAACAATCTGTTTTCCTGATCAAAACTTGTTTTCTCATGCCTCTCTCTTGTCCCGCTGCTGCAGACGTATGGCACACTGAAGCAAAACGTTTTGCAAAGGGAAAACCTTTTTCAACAAAAACAAGTTAAGGTAGTCCCTCCCAGTTTTTGACAATTAAAAAAACAAACATTTGATGTGTTGTGAATACGACCCAGCACTTTTACCATCGCTCCCATGTCTAACTTCCTGGATCTTTGGTCTTGTCAAGGGATGTGTCCAAGATCAAGGGAAGGGACATGTCGACGTAAAGTCACTACAATGTAGGGTAGTTGAGTATGGATGAATTTTAACTTATTGATTTGCAATTTACCCAGAGAGACTTGTGAACGTGAAAAGCTTTTATTAAAAGCGTACAACACGTTTTGGCGTTGACCCTACCATCCTGGAGCTGGTCACCCAGGGCCAAATTGTTGTGAAATTGACGTCTCTTCAAACATCTTTCTGTCGCAAATCCTGGTGCTCAAAGTTGACCTGTTTTGCTTACCACAGCCTATCATGAGACGTCCGTGTCTTCGTCACTGGAAGAGATTGATATCATGGGCCAATATTTCTAGAAATGTTTTGTTCAAATCAACAGCTGTGAGAGTTTAATGAATGCGTCTCCTGTTAGACGTCTCCCTCTGCTTTGAATGCTGATCACTGCTTAAGATGGGAACAGCACAGCAAGCCTCTGATTACTGTGTGTGTCCTTGTCCTTGTGTGTGTGTGTCATGTGTCTCACTGGTATCAAGAGGTGGTGAGATTTTAATAAATGGAAGGGAGGGAGGAAGAAAGATCATCCCCTAGAGCTCTAGTTTGTTCCCGCTGTCAAACCTGTGCAGAAATAACTTTACATCTCCATCTCTCTCTGTGGATCCAGAGACAATAACAGGGGGCAGGGTGGGGTTTTGTCTCTCTATTTTTCCCGGCCTTGCTTTTAGATTCTTCATGAAATGCATCTGCCTTTCGGCTGTTTCATGACATGTTGAAGAGTTTGATAAAGGTCAGTTAAAATGCAAATATTCTCTCTCTCTGCCACCTTTAAGCTGCCAACGGTGAAGCGGCTGCTCTCGGTCGACCCCTTGCTTGCGCATTGCCAGGACGAGGACGGCTATACTCCGTTGCACCGTGCGGCCTACGGAGGTCACGCCGCCACGACCTCTACCCTGTTGGCAGCGGGCACCGAAGTTGACTCCCGCACTGCCGACGGCTGGACGCCCCTACACAGCGCCTGTCGCTGGGGCCAAGTTGCCACTGCGTCCCTCCTGTTGCGCCAAGGGGCGGAGTTGAACGCCCAGACCAACGGCGGCCTCACAGCGCTCCATCTAGCTGCCTCCCACCCTGGACCGGGCTCCGCCCACACGCTGGAGTTCCTCCTATCGCAGCGCCACATCAAGGCGGAGCTTCGGAGCAATAGCGGGGAGACGGCCAGTGAAATCGCACGCCGAAGTGGACCGCATCACTTCCTGTTTGAGATGGCGGAGGACTGTAACAGCGTGCTGTCTCCGCGGTGACCCCCCCTTCACACACACACATACATACATCAGCTCTTCTTTCCCTCTACCCAGAGGCCTTCATGGAAGACAAGACAGTGTTCCAAGAAGTGTCTTATGAACGTATGAACAGTCATGTACACCATGTATGTCTTTCTTTGCAGTCCTGGGAGGAAACCTCAATTCTCAATATGATGACAGTTTATCTCATATATTCTCTGTACGCTTTATTTGTCTGAGTCCTAAATGGCAACATATTCTGTACATAGTGCACTACTTTTTGGTCCTAGTCAAAACTATGTAAGGGAATAGGGTGCCATTTGGGATGCAACCCTAATAGCCGAGTACTTTTGAATGGGTTGAAAATAAGTGGTCCAATTAGCATCCTCTCAGGAACTATGGGTTATTTTTAGCATGGAAACCCACATGGTCAGACTGTACAATCTTGTGATTGGTTGAAGGTGATCCAATTGCTGACTCATTTTTTTTTTTTATAATGCCCGTCATTACAGACATAGGCTCAAATGGGTTTCAGCGGTGGGATGACTAATATTGTGAAATGAAGCAGATCAGTTTGGGTTCCAGGCTAAATTGTGTGTGCTGGAGTAATGTTTCTCATTGGTCTCATTGGTCTCTGAGCATTAATTCATTTATTGAATTGATTGTTGAGCGTTGTGGATATTTTAGATGTGTCATGATTTATTCTAATTCTATGGTTACAGCTAATTTGTTAGTCATCCAAATGTCATCTGTGCTCGCTGTAGAAATAAACATCTAATCAGTGTAAATCTTTAAAGACGTTTCCCTTAATGCCTTTGAATGTCCCATCTCCCTTTACAAATAATGGCCACCATTTTGATAGCGCTTACCAAACACAACCTGAGGATATTATTCAGAACCGCGTTCATTTCCAAATGTTTGTTTGCCTCTGGGATGTCCATGGGAAGATGTCTGAAGTGTGTCTATGCCCAGTTTCAAACTCACTTGGGATAAAGTGCTGTGCCATGTTTTTGTAACTTCTGGTTGTTTTTGATAAGATCACCTTGATTTTTTTAATCCAGCAATGCTACAAAGGACAGAAGTATGGTCATCAAAAGGTCTAGAAGTAAGCAGAAGGAGAGTCGATGCTCCGCGGCGACATTTCCCCCTATGTACAGAGCTAGGATCAGCTTCCCCTCCCTCTATCCTAACTTACCCATTATTTGGGTAAATGCGGAATTGACCCAAGATCAGTGTCTAGGGGCAACTTCACCCTACTCTGAGGGTCAACTTTGAGTGTGACAGTTTTACTTCTAATTGCAAAGATACCATATTAGGCTACCCACAAAACTTTAAAGCACAACTGAATCTAATAACCAACTTCTCAGGTTAAAAACGGCCTATGTAGCATCAATATTAGTCAAACATTTGTTTGTGCCAAAATTGACTGAAGTGTAAGTAGGATAATTTTGGTCATATAAGTCAGTATATTCCAAAACAGAGTTTTGTGAGATTTGTGTAATGGAGTTTGTCATGACTTACATGAGGGTTGGGCTTGGTTTACAATGATGCCCACTTTCTCACTGACACAAGATGGTAGAATTGTCATGCACAGAGAAACAGCTGCGCTCTATCCAATCATAGCAGCCAAAACCTAGAGACATTGGGCTTGTTCGACATCGCAGACGACAGTGTAAGCAACTGCCGACTGACTGATCTACAAATCATTTTGCAGCATAAATAACTACTTATTATTATTTGTAGATCAGTCAGTCACCACAATGCATCATGGATTTGATGCTCTCGAGCATGGCTATTGAGACAGACTTGCCCATTACGCAGCGCCACAGACTTGTTTACATAAGACAACACGGCGCCAGTGTTATGTTGTTGAAAGAACATTTGGCCTCTAAGCCCTTTTATGGGGTGGCCAATTGCTGATGTTTTTGATAGTGATCACTTAAGTCTGCCACAATTTTGGGCAAAATGAGAATTGAGATGATGCACTGCCATTTGTCAAAATTCCATTTGCGAGTGTCTTGTGTCCCGCCGTGACCTGTTTTGTATCATGATTCGCTATCAAACACTGTCAGACAGACACACTGGATAGTGAGAAAGTTGTAAAAAAGCAACAAAGTGCACACATCGCCACTCGCAAGTGACTTTATAAGCTGATTTAGCTAACTTGGCCCGGCTGCTTAATGTGTCTGCTAGCTACTACTAGCTTCATTGACAAATAAACAGTATGCAGGGCACCGACTAGTTTTTCATGCACATTTTCTTACTTGAGAAATACTGCACCAAACAACTTAGCCAGATGTAAATATGTGCTATTAAGACATTGGCAAAAATGTCAATTAATTACAGATTTCTTGATTTATCTTAGATTAATTCTGACTATTTGGAGGAACTGAGTGACAGTTGTTGCTACGGTGACTCGGGAGGGACAAAACACGAACATAACACACCCACATCGAACCACACCCCCAAGACCCAAATCTCATGTTCTCTTAATGAGCACCAGAAAAACACATGCAGAATCGTTGTGTTCAGTCAGTCCCCCTTTAAGCAGCATGTCTTCAAACCCAAAGCTTTTCCACTGCTTCATCAATGTCTGTGAGACGAGGCTGATTTTATTTATGCAAATGTTGTTGTTGTTCAATCGCAAGATAATTGTCCTGTATTTTTTTTAAAGTATGATAATTGTACACGCCGTGCATAAAGTAACAAGTTAAAGAAGATCTGAGTGACTTACCTGTTGCCATGGGAACTGGGAGAGTCTGCTGTTCTGCGGTACATATGTGGGCGCAGCCATGTTAAAATACTCACACTGTCCTGTTTCCTCCCACACACACACGCACACACCCAAACCTCCACACACCTTTCTTCAAGGTGCTCATTCAGATAGCAACCGCTGAATATGCATGTTAAAACCGCACACTTGAAAAGACAACAAATCGAGCTTGATTGTTTAATGTCTGAACATTTTGCTGCTCAATGACAAGTTGTCATCCGTGCTCGCTGTGGGAAAACAAATACACCTTTTTGTTCAAATCTCTGTTTTTCAATCTTCATAGTGCATCAACCTCGTCTGGTTCCTTCACTGACTGAGCGATATGCTTTGACCGTGAGATGCAAGAGATCCTTCTGTTCTCAAAGGAGCAGCACATCAAAACTGGACAGATTTTCATCCCTTTTTAAAGTTCTTCCTTCAGGATACTCTTCTAATGCAGCAGATCCCAAACTGCGCTAGTAGAAAGTTTGCTCTGTGTGCCAAATGGCACCTTTTTTCTTTTCTTTTAGTGCATTACTTTTGACCAGCCATATGGTGCTCTGTGCACTAAAAAAGTGTAGTGCACTAAAAAGGGAATAGGGTGCCATTTGGGGCGCACCCTTAGCCACGACATGCAAACGGAGCAGTCAAGCTGCGTTTGTTGAAGTCATCGCAAAGATTTCCTAAGTAAAGGATCAAAGCTTGACTAAACCACAGAGCCTATGGAAGGTTGCAGGATCCTAATGGGCACTAGCTAGATCTGTTTGGCATAACTCATATCTCGAAATCAAACATGAAAACCCTACACACACACACAGATTCCTAATGTCCTTGAGTGATAAAGCATCATGTAGAACCTTGACTTCAAACAGGCAGAGGGAGGCTTTGAAGAGTAATCATAGGAGGACCACTAACTGCAGTGCGGCAGCCGTAGCCCTTTCAACTCTTCAGACATGCACTGCACTTTCATTCAGTGGGGAACAGAAAAGTGTGTCCTTTTATGTTATATACTCCCACACCTCTCTTAAGTTAACCCCTGAGCCTGGCTCAGTGGCTGTCACCCAGGGCAATAGAGGAAATTGCTCTGAACCCTGTATTCTTATTTTCTCAAAGCCATCTTTCTCCTTGTGGTGTCCATGGTGACAGGTGGGATTATTGTGGAATGTCAGGGGAGCGGATGATGACATGGTTTCCCTTGAATGAAAAGACTGGGTCTGTGTGAGAATATACATGTTTTTTTTTTGTGGTGGTAGTTCAGCTTTAATATTGCAGATTGTGTGTTCTATCAATGTAATTGCCTAAATTTCCAATCCCCATTTACATTAAAAAAAAAAGTTTACTTATAATTTCCTTTTTTCCCCCAAGCCTACCACCCCTCCCCAAACGTATTACAAATAGAAAACATACCTTATTTGCATAAGTATTCAGACCCTTTGCTATGAGACTCGAATTTGAGTTCAGATGCATCCTTTTTCCATTGATCATCCTTGATGTTTCTTCCATTTGATTGAAGGTCACCTGTGGTAAATTCAATTGATTGGACATGATTTGGAAAGGCATACACCTGTCTATATAAGGTAGTTGACAGTGCATATCAGATCAAAAACCAAAACCAAAACCAACTCCGAGACAGGATTGTGTCGAGGCACAGATCTGGGGAACGGTACCAAAAACATTTCTGCAGCATTGAAGGTCCCCAAGAACACAGTGGCCTACATCATTCTTAAATGGAATAAGTTTGGAACCACCAAGACTTCCTAGAGTTGGCCACACGGCCAAAGCAAGCGGGGGAGAAGGGCCTTGGTCAGGGAGGTGACCAAGAACCCGATGGTCACTCTGACAGAGCTCCAGAGTTCCTCTGTGGAGATGGAAGAACCTTCCAGAAGGACAACCATCTCTGCTGCACTCCACCAATCAGGTACTTATGGTAGAGTGGCCAGACGGAAGCCATTCCTCAGTAAAAGGCACATGACAGCCCACTTGGAGTTTGCTAAAATGCACCCGAAGCGCACTCAGACCATGAGAAACAAGATTCTCGGGTCTGATGAAACCAAGATTGAACTCTTTGGCCTGAATGCCAAGCGTCACATCTAGAGGAAACCTGGCACCATCCCTACAGTGAAACATGGTGGTGGCAGCATCAGATCACTTTGCGTGTGCTGCACAACAGTGAGTGACTCACAAGGCTCCGGTCTCGTTGTTGTGTGCTTGTAAACAAACACCACGTGAGTGGGAGACTAACGGTAAGCTTCATAATGAAAAATGTCACATATCACACAAATTATGTAACATATCACACAAGTTGACTGCAGGTATTTACTTGAAAAGTAGCTACAAATAATCAAATGTATTAAAAAAAACATCAAATTGTTGACGTTATTGAAGAACCATCCTGTGGCTATTTCCAAATACCCCGATTATATGGTATACCGCCCAAGCCGAGCGAGAACTTGTATTTCAACGTGTGTGTGTGTGTGTGTGCCCTTCCGTTGCTGTGGTTTGGATAAGGACTACGAAGGGTGTCAAGACACAGGGCACCTGGCGTTACCATGGAGACCGATCTCATGAAATTAGAGTTGGGAAAGGTAGAACATGATAGAGGACCACAATGGAACATTGATCCTATCAGTAGGCAAGTGGCTGCAGGGCAAAACACGGAACATGGGCACTCTGTGCCATACATTCAATCATACAGAATCATATAGATCATAATGCATAAGATTACATGCAGACAAGGGGGACCTGATCCTAGATTCACACGCCTACTCTGAAACGCTATATTATTATGTGCCCTGATATGAATCTCTGCACTTTCAGCAATGCAATGTAAAATCTGACCTGGGGTCATATGATCTCATGAAATGGCTACCCAGACTATTTGCACCCTTCCCCCTTTACGCTGCTACTACGCTCAATGCATAGTCACTTTAATAATTCTACCTACCCCGCACATTGACTCTGTACCGGTACCCCCTATATATAGCCTCGCTATTGTTATTTTACTGCTGCTCTTTAATTATTAGTTACTTTTGTTTATAAAATTTTTTGGGGTGGTATTTTTTTGTAAAATGTTTTTGTTGGTTAAGGGCTTGTAAGTAAGCATTTCACTGTAAGGTCTGTTGTATTCGGCGCATGTGACAAATCAAATTTGATATGATACTCTTTTGTATGCGTCATTTCAGCTAGCGATGAATGCCTGCTTTTAAGACACTTACTGGGATTTAGCAGAGCGGTATGAAAGATGCGCTAGGCATTGATGCCACTCTATTCACATGAATTCAAGAGCCATTCATGAAAGAACTGAGTTCAAACACAGCTTCGTGTGATGCTATTTGAAGAGTGAAGTGAACGTAAGATAGAGATAATGTACACCACTATCCATAATCATCATTAACTGCCCAGTTGTATACAATGGCAGTAAGTTTCTTATCAATTGCTTTAAACCTCTTTTGGATCTGCCATTTTTTGCCTAAAATGTCATACCCAAATCTAACTGCCTGTAGCAAGGATACGCATATTCTTGGTACCATTTCTTTATTTAACGAGGCAAGTCAGTTAAGAACACATTCTTATTTTCAATGACGACCTAGGAACAGTGGGTTAACTACCTTGTTCAGATGCAGAACAATTTATACCTTGTCAGCTCGGGGATTCGATCTTGCAACCTTTCGGTTACTAGTCCAACGCTCTAACCACTAGGCTACCTGAATGGAAACACTTTGAAGTTTGTGGAAATGTGAAAGGAATGTAGGAGAATTTAACACATATCTGGTAAAAGATAATATAAAGAAAAAACTAGCCGTTCTTTTGTATTTTTTTTTTTGTACCATCTTTGAAATGCAAGAGAAGGGGCATAATTGAATTATTCTAGCCCAGGCAAGATTTAGGCTTTGGCCACTAGATGGCAGCACTATGTGCAATGTTTTAGTGATTCAATGAAGTCTTGCGTATCTATTCAAAATGTTGTATCAAGACTGCCCAAATGTGACTAATTTGTTTATGCATACATTATGCATACATACAAGTTCATAATTGTGCACTCTCCTCAAACAATAGCATTATATTATTTCACTCTAATAGCTACTGTAAATTGGATAGTGCAGTTAGATTAACAAGAATGTAAGCTTTCTGCCCATATCAGATATGTTTATGTCCTGGGATTTGTTTTTGTTTCTTACAACCTCTTGCTAATCACATTAGCCTACGTAAGCTCAACCGTCCCGCGGACAGGACTCCGATCCTGAAGAAGGAGTACGGAACAATGTAGCCAATTTTTCAGAACAGTTGACTCTGGCTGCGTTTACAGAGGCAGCCCAGTTCTGATCTTTTTCATCAGATCAGCTCTTTTGCCAATAATTGGGGAAAAAGATCAGAAATAAAATAAAATTTTATTTGTCACATGCGCCGAATACAACAGGTAGACCTTACAGTGAAATGCTTACTTACAAGTCCTTAAGAAAAAGTGTTAAGTAAAAAGTTGAAATAATAAGTAATAAATAAATAATTAAACAACAGCAGTAAAATAACAGTAGCGAGGCTATATACAGGGGGTACCGGTGCGGGGGCACCAGTTAGTCGAGGTGATATGTACATGTAGGTAGAGTTAAAGTGACTGCATAGATAGTAAACAGAGTAGCAGCAGTGTAAAAGAGGGGTCTTGGTAGCCCTTTGATTAGCTGTTCAGGAGTCTTATGGCTTGGGGGTAGAAGCTGTTAAGGAGCCTTTTGGACCTCGACTTGGCACTCTGGTACCGCTTGCTGTGCGGTAGCAGAGAGAACCGTCTATGACTAGGGTGGCTGGAGTCTTTGACAATTTTAGGGACTTCCTCTGACACCGCCTGGCATAGAGGTCCTGGATGGCAGGAAGCTTGGCCCCAGTGATGTACTGGGCCGTATGTACTACCCTCTGTAGTGCCTTGCGGTCGGAGGGCGAGCTGTTGCCATACCAGGCAGTGATGCAACCAATCAGGATGCTCTCGATGGTGCAGCTGTAGAACCTTTTGAGGATCTGAGGACACATGACAAATCTTTTCAGTCTCCTGAGGGGAAATAGGGTTTGTCCTCTTCACGACTGTCTTTGTGTGTTTGGACCATGACAGTTTGTTGGTGATGTTGACACCAAGGAACTTGAAGCTCTCGACCTGCTCCACTGCAGCCCCGTCGATCAGAATGGGGGCGTGCTCGGTCCTCCTTTTCCTGTAGTCCACAATCATCTCCTTTTGTCTTGATCACATTGAGGGAGAGGTTGTTGTCCTGGCACCATACGGTCAGGTCTCTGACCTACTCCCTATAGGCTCTCATCATTGTTGGTGATCAGGCCTATCACTGTTGTGTCATCTGCAAACTTAATGATGGTGTTGGAGTTGTGCCTGGCCATGCGTGAACAGGGAGTACAGGAGGGGACTGAGCACGCACCCCTGAGGGGCCCCTGTGTTGAGGATCAGCGTGCCGGATGTGTTGTTACCTACCCTTACCACCTGGGGGCGGCCCGTCAGGAAGTCCAGGATACAGTTGCAGAGGGAGGTGTTTAGTTCAAGGGTCCTTAGCTTAGTGATGAGCTTTGAGGGCACTGTGTTGTTGAACCCTGAGCTGTAGTCAATGAATAGCGTTCTCACATAGGTGTTCCTTTTGTCCAGGTGGGAAAGGGCAGTGTTGAGTGCAATAGAGATTGCATCTTCTGTTGGAGCGGTATGCAAATTGGAGTGGGTCTAGGGTTTCTGGGATAATGGTGTTGATGTGAGCCATGACCAGCCTTTCAATTGGGCTGTTTCAAAACAACCAATGCATTTTTTAAATGACACATTTTTCCCCCTTTCAAAACAGCATAGCCTTATTCATTGATGATACATCTGTACAAAAATGTACCTCCTCTCTCTCCCTCTCTCGACATGGACAGTATTTTGCCTACCTCTTAGAGTGATAATGGCTGCAATTGACTGCCTATTTTATTTATTTACCAGTAAAAAATATAGCTTTACAGATAAAACCAAACAGAATTTGAGATTTCTCAGTAAGAGTGCTTAACCTCAACAGCGCTGAAGTCCTCACACAAACACATTTCACATGCGCCACTCGCACCTGATACACACCTCTCTGCCAGACTGTTCATACACCTGATACACACCTCTCTGCCAGACTGTTCATACACCTGATACACACCTCTCTGCCAGACTGTTCATACACCTGATACACACCTCTCTGCCAGACTGTTCATACACCTGATACACACCTCTCTGCCAGACTGTTCATACACCTGATACACACCTCTCTGCCAGAGTGTTCCACCCTTCACTCACTCCATTCTCACAGAACACTCACACACTCCACTCTCACCAAACACACTCACATACTCCCACTTCACTCACATAATTCACCCTCCCACTCTATTGTATCACACCCTCCGGACCTACACCTTTCACTCTCCTCACACATACTCCTGCTCCTCTCCCACATAGCAAAGAGACAGACAGTGCTACTCCGTCCTGCCTCACCACCCCCCGCTGTGTCTCAGCTCAGGGAATACCGACGATGGCATTTCCATCGATGGCATTACCTTTCCCCCAATTTAAAGTGTGTGTGTCTTATTCCCTCACTCCCACAAATGAAATATCTATCCACACACACACAAAGGCATGCGTGCGCGCACACACGCACATCAGGAGAGTTTGAGAAATGTACCTTTCATATTCGCATTTAGATGGAAGTGGCAGTGTACACCAAAAAAAGTCAGTACGGTTACATGCACACAATAAGATTATTGGGGATAGTCAGATTTAATATAATAGTTTGTTTTAAACGTTTACATGCTTTGTAAAAATAACGATTTCCCTAATAATCCAGTTAACATGGACACATCTGAAATCAGGCTACCTGATGAATGCAGAAAATCACCTTTCAAAATAAACGTTCTACCACAGTGACCATGTTATTTTGCTAAGCCTGTTTGATTCTGAGTTCTGGCATATGACGTTTGTTTGTGAAAACTATTTCGAAGATGCATTTGTTCAGTTTTGCCGAACTCACGTCGAGGGAGACTTGCACTACCGGTGCTGGCACATGGTCAGATCAAATACACGGCTGGATGCCGATTTTAAGCGGTTTACATGTCCTAATAATTCAAAAGATTGCCAGGTGTTTTAATCAGCCTATGCTTACTTCGATTTTGACCTTACGCCGATTAAGATAAGCAGATTAAAGTGTTTACATGACTATTGCCATACTCTGCCTTAATATCTAATTATTAAAGTGCATGTGAACGTACTCACTGATTAGTCACTTAACCTTTTAATCAGTGTGGCAGCAGGTGAATCATCACAGACCCAAATCCCCAGCTCCCAAGCTCCCCACATCCCAAACCCCCCACCTCCAACTCTCCATACTCCCAGGTTGTGTTCCAAATACCACCCTATAGTGCGTTACTTTTGACCAGGGTCAATAGGGGAACTATATAGGCAATACGGCGCCATTTGGGAAATACGCCCAGAATTGAAAACAAATCCCCCTCTAGGCAGAATCACAGAATCTTGGATTCTATTTCTATGACACACTGCCCCCTAGAGGGTAGTACTAGCAGAGAGCTTCGGAGATGCACTCCAACACTTCTCAGTTAAACGGTGCTCAGGTGAATCAATCTCTCGTAATGAATGTATGTCCCTGAGGTAAATACTGTATGGAAAGATAATCCACTTATCATACATGCAACAGACCTGAGATGGAATATACTGTGCATCCAAAATGGCACCCTATTCCCTTTACAGTGCACTACTTTGGCAACATAGTTGGAGGGATAGTTGGGAGGCTGTGTAGATGGAAGAGTAGTGCACTGTAAATGGAATAGGGTGCCATTTGGGACACACGCAGTCTGACGTTTCTTTGGGAAACTGTTTGCCAATTATGGTAAACGCTCTCGGAAACATTCAGGTCACTTTTCTCATCACAAACTCAACCACAACAAGTCTCGGGAACCATATAAAATGTGCTTGGGAATGGCAAGCATGCACAGCGGACTACTACACACTGATGGCTAAATGCATAGCTTTTCTTTCTGTGAAATTGATGAAAAACATGGATCACCAGACTTCAGTTGTAAAATTGTCATGCTTGTCAGTGATAGCCAATCTTGAAATTGTTAGCGTTTGACAGATGTAACATTTCCCTGGATGTTATATTTGGATGTCGCATCCTATGCATATCCTAATATTATTTTGAATGGCTTTTCCTCAAGAAATTGACTGTTAGTTCATAGTCGTTATCCAACTTTGATTGTCCATATACACTGAGTGTACAAAACATTAGGAACACCTGCTTTTTCCATGACAGACTGACCAGGTGAAAGCTATGGTTCCTTATTGATGTCACCATTTTAAATCCACTTCAATCAGTGTAGATGAATGGGAGTACACAGGTTAAAGATTTTTAAGCCTTGAGGCAATTGAGACATGGATTCTATATGTGTGCCATTTAGAGGGAGAATGGGCGAGACAAAAGATTTAAGTGCCTTTGAATGGGATATTGTAGGTGTCAGGTGTACCAGTTTGAGTGGTCCAGAACTGGGGGGGGTTCCTATTGTTTTGTACACTCAGTGTAAGTCAGGGATGGGCAACTGGTGGCGGCCCTCATGAAGGCCCAGTAAAACAGCTAATTTTCCTCTCTGCCATGAGGCAAAATGAGTAGAATTGCATGAAATTAGTTATAAAATTGCAAAATCCTCTCTCCGCCCCATAGCAAAATGTGTAGAATTGCAGCAAACTTACTGAGCAATTGTATTACTGTAAAATAATAAGCCACATTTTTGGAGCACACAATATAGCTCAGTATTTTCTTAATTTATTTTATACAATTCTTATTGCTCATCTTTACCAAGGTTGTCAATAATTTCGGACCCCACTGTACAATATACCACACCCCCATTCCATGAATTAAACTTCGACCTACCAACGCCATCACCCACTGTCACGGGACACAATCACCCACTTACCCCCAAGGAGGTTCAACTTAACCCGGGGTTAGTTGTGCCAAGAGACCACTTTTTTTGGACAAACTATTTTTTCAAAACAGTTACGTTTACATGACTTCTGATTATTTCCAGGGATACACAGCATCCTGAAATATATGTAGATATCTTTGTTAGAAGGAATACTATATTTCCCTTGATGTAGTGATGCTGAATGTAAAACACGGCTTACCACACTCTTAATGAGTTAGGTTTCTTTTCTATCGCCACCCACCAGAGTGATGCACAACTCAGGGAGTCCAACCAATACACAGACTCCCAATGTTGTTTCCCAAAGCTAGTTATAGTATTTTACGTGAGGGTGTGTGTGTCTACCTTGTAGGCCGTCATTTGTAAAGTAGAATTTGTTCTTAACTGACTTGCCTAGTTAAATAAAGGTCAAATAAAAATGTCCATGGAAGGAGAGGATGCCACTTGAAAGTATTGAGATGTACCCCATGTGAGACGTTGTATAGGAACCTACCCACTAGAGGGCAGTGAGAACTCAGAAGTGTGTGTGTGACGGCAGCACTCAAAACAGATGCCTCCCTTCTCATAGTGAGCATGGTCAATTTGGATATAATCGCACACTTGCCAAACTACATAGTCCTACGTATCAGCAGTGATTGCCTGTTGATGTGAGTTTGATGAGAAATGCTGGATGGCTAGGGAATGGAAGGCTGATGGATGTTTGGAGGCTGGGTGGCAACATAGATTGGTGGATAGTTGGGAGGTGGGGTAGATGGGAGGCTGAGGAGTGAGGGTCTAGGGGGGATCGGGGGTCTAATATCTTTGGCCCCTCTGCTAGAACACTGGGAGGCTGGGTGGGTGCTGGATGGCTGGAGGAATGGGGGGGGGGGGGGGGGGTAGAGACCTGTGATCTGAGTCTGGGGATATGTACAGAATGGGGTCTAGGGGGGAAAGCAATGGTGTAGCACTATCTTGTAGGTTCTGGCTCACAGTTCTATGAATTTATTTTGGTAATCCGTTATTTAAGTAGGGATAGACACAATTTAAACATTGACACATTGAATTAACAAGAATCCGATGCATTGCACCATCACACTTAAGGCGACACTAACATTCAGGGTTTGTCCCTAGATTACTTATATAAAGGAAGGGCAACTTTGATGGAGGTGGGGGCCACCATTTTTTACTCATTGTGAGGGGCCACAGTTTCTCGCGGGTCTGCATATCCACATCCATCCTTTTTGTTTTGTTGCAATTCTATACATATTGCTATGGAGTGTAGAGAAAAAGTTGCAGTATGTGACCAGAAATAAAATACATATAAAAAAAGTAGGGGTCAAAATTATTGACACCCCTAAAGATTTTTTATAAATAAAGTAATCAAAAGTGTAGTATTTGTTCCCATATTCCTAGCATGCAATGATTACATTAAGCTGGTGACTACAAACTTGTTGGATGCATTTGCCCTTTGTTTTGGTTGTGTTTCAGAGAATTTTGTGCCCAATAGAAATTAATGGTAAATAATGTATTGTGTCATTTTGGAGTCACTTTTATTGTAAATAAGAATATAATATGTTTCTAAACACTTCTACAATGTGGGTGCTACCATGATTATGGATAATCTTGAATGAATCGTGAATGATAATGAGTGAGGAAAATTAGAGGGTCAAATATCAAAGTGGCTCCAAAATGAGACTGCATTATTTACCAACTGCAAATGCATCCAAAAAGTTTGTATAAAATAATCTAATATCCCCCCCACAAAAAAATGTACAATACAACATAGCTCAGTATTTGAATAATTTATTTTATACAGTCATTATTGCTCATCTTTATCAAGGGTGTCAATCATTTCAGACCCCCACTGTATATCTTAAATGTATGCCTACATTCAGATATACTGTAGATCTCTCTCTTCAATATCACTTACCCTTCCTTTTCTTGACCAGTTGTCTGGGACAGGGATGTTGTTTCGATGTGCCAGTTTGTAGGCAGGTTTCCTGCATGTGAGACTACTGCGCCCATGAAACTGGTCCTCGATATGTTTAGCAAACTCAGACTCCGTGTCATCAGATACGAACTTGTGTGCCTTTGCTACTCTATCACAGCCCTCCTTTCACATAGGTACGTGTTTGTTTTCTTTTTTGTTGTTGTCAATGTACCTCTTCAGCGTCATGCAGTCGATTTCTTCATCTCTTGCTGCCGCTCGAATGGACTTCTTGCCTTTTCTCACTTCCTTGAATGCTCTCTCAAAAACCTCAGGGGGGGGGGCTACCCCAAGGGGTGCACGTTTAACCTTGGAGGGGGGGGGGGCTACACCCCTGCTTGTTTTAAGTTTGTATACACAAGGCATGATGATGTGCTTCTACATCTGCATTGCTTGCTCTTTGGGGTTTTAGGCTGGGTTTCTGTATAGCACGTTGTGACACCTGTTGATGTAAAAAGGGCTTTATAAATACATTTGATTGATGTCTGCTCTGTAACAATAAAATGCACTAACTTGAATTCATATGCATGACCCATTGCATGAAACGGACAAAGTTGAATCATCATTTGGATTCGGTATGGTGGCCATTGGCTCAACTTACCCCAAGGCAAACATTTTGACTATATTAGCCCACACAGCTACAAGGATACACTTTCATGCCAGGTTTAGGACCTCATATTGTAGCTTATAGAGACCCTAACTTATGTATAAAACAATCTACACTGAACAAAAATATAAACGCAACATGTAATATGTTTCATGAGCTGAAATAAAAGATCCCAGAAATGTTCCATACGCACAAAAATATTATTTCTCTAATTTTGTGCACAAATTTGTTTCCATCCCTGTTAGTGAGCATTTCTCCTTTGCCAAGATAATCTATCCACCTGACAGGTGTGGCATATCAGGAAGCTGATTAAGCAGCATGATCATTGCACCTTGTGCTAAGGACAATAAAAAGCCACTCTAAAATGTGCAGTTTTGTCACACAACACAATGCCACAGATATCTCAAGTTGAGGGAGCGTGCAATTGGCATGCTGACTGCGGGAATGTACACCAGAGCTGTTGCCAGAGATTTTGTTAATTTCTCTACCATAAACTGCCTCCAACATCATTTTAGAGAATTTGGCAGTAAGTCCAACTGGTCTCACAACCGCAGACCACGTGTACGGCGTCCTGTGGGCGAAGGGTTTGCTGATGTCAACGTTGTGAACCAAGTGTCCCATGGTGGGATTATGGTATGGGCAGGCAAAGGCTACGATAGCAATTTGAATGCACATAGATACCGTGACGAGATCTTGAGGCCCATTGTCGTGCCATTCATCCATCGCCATAACCTCATGTTTCAGCATAATAATGCACGGCCCCATGTTCCAAGGATCTGTACACAATTCCTGGAAGCTGAAAATGTCAGAGTTCTTCCATGGCCTGCATACGCACGAGACATGTCACCGATTGAGCATGTTTGGGATGCTCTGGATCGACGTGTACAAAAGCGTGTTCCAGTTCCCACCAATATTCAGCAACTTTGCACAGCCATTGAAGAGGAGTGGGACAACATTCCACAGGCCACAATCAACAGCCTGATCAACTGTATGCGAAGGAGATGTGTCGTGCTGCATGAGGTAAATGGTGGTCACACCAGATACTGACTGGTTTTCTGATCCACGCCACTACCTATTTTTAAGTATCTGTGAGTATCCGCCACTACCTATTACCTAAGTATCTGTGACCAACATGCATATTTATTTAGTATTTTATTTAACTAGGCAAGTCAGTTAAAACCTGTTTGGGCTGCAAGGGGCAGTATTGAGTAGCCAGATAAAAGGTGCCCATTTCAAACGGCCTCGTACTCAATTCTTGCTCGTACAATATGCATATTATTATTACTATTGGATAGAAAACACTCTCTAGTTTCTAAAACCGTTTGAATTATTTCTCTGAGTGAAACAGAAGTCATTCTGCAGCACACTTCCTGACCAGGAAGTGGAAAGTCTGAAACCGAGGCTCTCTTCTACTTCCTGCCTATAAATGGTCATGAGATCTATTAGTATACATGCACGTCATACACCTTCCCCTGGATGTCAAGAGGCTGTGAGAGAAGAAATGAGGTGATTATCTTGGTCTGAGATGGAACACATCATCTTGGAATGACGTGTCCCCCATTTTCGGTACTCTGAAGAGCGCGACGTGGACAGTGGGATTGCCTTCTCTTTAGCTGCCGTAATAGGCCACTACTATCTCCGGCTTTGATTTTATTTGATACATGTCACCATATCATCGTAAAGTATGTTTTTTCAATATAGTTTCATCAGATTATTGAAAATTTTTCGGGAGTTTTGCCGTGTTCCGTTCTTTTCCGTTTGTTGACATGGAGAGATTCGCGCCACTTGGCTAGTGTGCATGCTAATTGAAGAGGGAAAGTTGCCGTTCTAAATCCAAACAACGACTGTTCTGGACAAAGGACACCTTGTCCAACATTCTGATGGAAGATCAGCAAAATTAAGAAACATTTTATGATGCTATTTCATATATCTGTCGTGCATGTGAACTAGTCGTCGGCGCCCAAGTGTTTCTGGCTATTGTGGCTACGCTAATATAACGCTACATTTTGTTTTCGCTGTAAAACACTTAATAAATCGGAAATATTGTCTGGAATCACAAGATGCCTGTCTTTCATTTGCTGTACACTATGTATTTTTCAGAAATGTTTTATGATGAGTAATTAGGTATTTGACGTTGGTGTCTGTAAATATTATGGCTGCTTTCGGTGCAATTTCTGATTGTAGCTGCAATGTAAACTATGATTTATACCTGAAATATGCACATTTTTCGAACAAAACATATGCTATACAATAAATATGTTATCAGACTGTCATCTGATGAAGTTGTTTCTTGGTTAGTGGCTATTTATATCTTTATTTGGTCGAATTTGTGATAGCTACTGATGGAGTAAAAAACTGGTGGAGTAAAAAAAGTGGTGTCTTTTGCTAACGTGGTTAGCTAATAGATTTACATATTGTGTCTTCCCTGTAAAACATTTTAAAAATCGGACATGTTGGCTGGATTCACAAGATGTGTACCTTTCATATGCTGTATTGGACTTGTTAATGTGTGAAAGTTAAATATTTAAAAAAAATATATTTTGAATTTCGCGCCCTGCACTTGAGCTGGCTGTTGTCATAAGTGTACCGACACCGGGCTGCAGCCAGAAAAAGTTTTAAGAACAAATTCTTATTTACAATGACGGCCTACTCCGGTCAATCCCGGAAGACGCTGGGCCAATTGTGCGCCGCCCTATGGGACCCCCAATCACGACCGGTTGTGATACAGCCTGGAATCAAACCAGGGTCTGTGGTGACACCTGTAGCACTGAGATGCAGTGCCATAGATCTCTGCGCCACTCGGGAGCATATCTGTATTCCCGGTCATGTGAAATCCATAGATTAGGGCCTAATTAATTTATTTCAATTGACTGATTTCCTTGTCTGAACTGTAACTCAGTAAAATATTTGAAATTGTTGCATGTTGTGTTTAGATTTTTGTACAGTATACTTTGGGTTAGATCAGCGATTCCCAAACTCAGGCCTCGGGACACCAAGGGGAGCAATTTTTTTTCTCTCCAAATAATCAACTAATCATCAAGCTTTGATCATTTGTATCAGCTGTGTAGTCAACATAGAGAAGCTAACTTACTATTTATCTAACTTTTCAATCTCGATTTTTTTTTCCTCATGTAAGTTAGCTGAACAAGATCCCGTTTATTTGCTATTTACGAAGTTCTGCTGTTCCCCCTTGTCTCACGGAGTGTTTGTTCCCTGGGTCCTTTTTTGTTCATGGATGATGATAGGCTACATGAAAAGGCTCAACTCTGTGTGCCGAACATGGAGCTCCTAGCTACAGAATTGGAACGGGATGTGTGATGCTCCATACCCGTTACAGCTTGGCTAGTGTACATTTTAGAAAGGGATTTTTCAATTAACCTGTTCTTGTCAATACTTTTCTAAAGATTCGAGAACGAAGAAAGTATCTTATACATGTCCGTGTACAGTTGCTGGGGGGGTTCTCCAAAAACCGGAGAAAAATTCAGAAATATATTAATTACACATTTTCTATCAAGTGGGAAATGCTTCTTAAGTTCCTCAGCGTTCACATCACCGAGGACTTGTCATGGACCACCACCACCACAGCGCCAATCTTTGTTTTGGTCGCACAGCACTGTGTGATGCGCCGTCATCTACACATAGAAACAACTTGTTACGGCAAAGATGTTGGGAAATGCAAGATGTCCGGCAGCTAAAATGACGAGGGAACTCCTCACTCGGTTCAAAACGTGGATTTAATATCGTTCAGACATTTCTCATGTTTTTGGAGAACCACCTGCAACTGGACAGACATTTCTAAGATACTTTCTTCATTCTAGATTCAGAAGAGAAGTGTATCGCCAAGAACAGGTCATTGAAAAATTCCTAAAATGTACACTAGCCAAGCTGTTCCTATTCTGTAGCTAGGAGCTAGCTGCTTGGCCTCACTGCAGAGTACGTTCTATACCAGGAGGTCTGATATAGTTCCCCTGGAGAAAGGCAGCCTTTGGGGAGTGTGGCACAACAATCAGGGCCTCCCGAGTGGCGCAGCGGTCTAAGGCAGCTAACTTACATGAGGAAAACAAAAATCAAATAAATAGTAAATAGTAAAAAGTAAATAGTAAATAAATAGTAAGTTAGCTTCTCTATGTTGACTACACAGCTGATTCAAATGATCAAAGCTTCACTAAATGTGCTCCCCTTGGTGTCCCGAGGCCTGAGTTTGGGAATCCCTGATCTAACCCAAAGTATAGAGGCGTCACTGCAGACCCGGGTTCAATCCTGGGCTGTATCACAACTGGCCGTGATCGGGAGTCCCGTCGGGCGGCGCACAATTGGCCCCGCGTTGTCCGGGTTAAGGGAGGGTTTGGCCAGAGTGGTGGGCTTTACTTGGCTCATCGCGCTCAGCGACTCGCTGTGGTGGGCCGGGCGCCTGCAGGCTGACCTCGGTCGTCAGGTGAACGATGTTTCCTCTGACACATTGGTGCGGCTGATTTCCCGGGTTAAGCAGGCCGGTGTTTAGAAGCACGGTTTGCCGTTTCGGAGGACGCATGACTCGACCTTCGTCTCCCGAGCCCGTTGGGAAGTTGTAAAGTTGAGACATTTGAAATTGGGAAGAAAAAGGGGGTAAAATTAAATAAGAAGACCTTGCTGCAAGTGAGTTTTCTGATTGATTTATTGGCAGTGATGCTCTCAAACCGAACAAAGATTTGAGGGGCCAGGACACTGCTCTTCATGCAGCCAAGATAGCAATGGTAATATCTCTGCTTTGTGTGTTTTCCGCATGCATTTGCCTGCTGATCATATTATTAAAGTCTTTGTTTTTCCCCATTCTGTCTCTGTTCACATTCCATGTAAAGGCCCAAGTCATGTTTTGTTTTTTTGGCACCCTAGTTTTAATGATCTAGATAAAGTACATTTTTGGGGGGGGGGGGGTGATGACTGCACGTAATGATCATTACAAAAACACAATGTTCTACATCAATCTGTAAGCTCTTTGCGGTAGTTGTAGCTGTTGTATGACTAAGTAAATACTAGAATAAAAACGGTAGCATCCTGTAGCAGCATATTCCATATAGATTCCATCTGCAAGTCAACATAGAACAAGATACAGTAGTAAACACCAGGGGGTGAGTGATGAGTGAAAGGATGTTCGACTGGCACTACATAGTCGTTGTAGTCATTTTAAATGGACAAGAAGAGTGGTAGTACAGTAGGCTAATTTATTGTTAAATGTAGTCAATTGTTACTTAGATATGGGTTGTGTGCTAGTTTGAGTGTAGTCATGTCAGTGTTATGTAGTAGTAGATGCAGGCTACTTGATTATGGATAGTAGGGTGCATAAAACTTCATAAATTCGTAACAAGGGGCAATATTTCAGAAGGTACAATAGAAATGACGGTTAGACAATGTGGAAGAGCAATAGTGGTCACATCTACTAAAATTATGTATGTTTGTTTCTAACTTCAAGTATGTCTAGTAATCAAGTGACAAGTTGACTTAAGCTGGTAAATTTGTAGTAATGTTGGTATTTTTCGCTTTGGAGCTCTTACAGAAATTTGAGAAACTGAAAGAAGTAAAGATTCCGTGGAATGTCATAAGCACTAATTACAAGTGAAGATTCCATAGAATGTCATGACTCTTTGCTCCCTCTGCTCTTGAGGGTAAGGGACTAGATAAAGGAAACGGGGTTAGGTTAAGCCAGTTGAACAGCCATTTTTAAACAATTAGGCTGTGCTCACACAGGCAGCCCAATTCTGATCTTTTTCCCACTAATTAGTCTTTTGACCAATTACATCAGATCATCAAAAGATCAATTAGCGGGGGGGGGGGGGGGGGGATCAATATTGGGCTGCCTTTCTGAACAGCCTGCTAGGCTCTGTACAAACTGCAATGGCTGAGAAGAATCAGACGGATCTTGGATCTTTCCCTCCAATGCTTTTGAGGAGGTGAGGAGAGAAGACACAAGGAATGGAGGAAATATTAATTCGGCCTTTTCTCAATTGGGTACACACATTTAAAAACGACATGCTACTTATTTTATCTATAGCATTTCTAGCACAACTAGCTACATTTCTTTTTACTACCTTACATATACATTTTACGATTCCACCCCCATAAATAGAATTTTCCTGATGACGAGAATGAGTCTAGCGAAGTAGGAGTTTCATTCCTGCTGCTCTATAACAGGTCTTGGATTGAATCCTGGGGGCGTATTCATTACAGAAACAGTTTACCATTTAAGAACCAAACGGAAGCAAACAGAGCAAAACAAGAGTTTATATTGGTCAAATTCAGGTTAGGTCCCTCCCCGTTTCGTTAGGTTTTCTTCCATTTAGGAAATGTTTTTCAACAGAATCGGTATAATGAATACATCCCCAGGCCTCAATCTTGTTCTGAGGGAAGCTCAGCCTCATGGGCAGATCTAATGTAATTGGTTGGATGAAAGCTCAGTGGGCAGCACTTAGGAGTTCATGGGTAAAAAAATATAAAAAAGAAAAGGCCTTACAGGTGGCAGGAGCGACCTGCAAGGTTGCCAGTTCGTATCCAGGTTGCAACTTTTGTTTACAACCTTACCTAACATTCTTAACTAATAATATTTCTAATCTAACAGTATACGTTTCAAAGGTCTCCATTCAATCCGTATCGCGGAAATTCAGCTTTGTAGCACGATGGACAATTAAAGGCAATGTTCCCGGTTTGAAATATGAGTAAAAAAAAAAAAGACTGGTTCACTCACCCCTGCTGATACAGTGGACTAGACCATAAGATAGGTACCCAAAGGTCATAAATTTGAATCGTGCCCCCTTGGTGTAAGATTTTTTGCTGGAAGTATTATATAACATAAAGCCTTTCATCTGGATTCATCTTTATTTTGTTGCTGAAGTTAATACCTGGTAAGATAGTATACTATCCTCAGGGCCCATATTCATAAACCCTAGAGCAGCTATGCTGATCTAGGGTCAGTTTAGCTGTTTACATCATAATGAATACAATTACATGGGATATGGGGGGGACCTGATCCTAGCACAGCACTCAGATGCTTTATGAATGCAGGTCTAGTTCTGTTTGATTCCAGGGCAACACTCCCATCTGGTGGTCTAGTTAGTGAACTGTATGGTGTGGAAAAATAAAGCACTCCACCAATGGGATTTACTGGGGAAGTTAACATTTTGGACTTTGTCCCAATTATCTCTTCTTCCTCCCAAAGTGTGCACCTGTTCACTTTCCTTCATGATTAAAAGTAAATTTGAAAATAAATATTTAGGAAACTCCCACTAGCCCATGCATCCACCAATTCAATGTTTTTAGATTTGTGGTAAGTAGTAAACAAGTGTACACTTCAGGAGAAAGAATATAATATTGGGACACAATCCCAATTATTAGTACATTGAAAGAGTCATATTTCAGAAATATGACTAACTTTTCATCAGACTTATATAAAACATAACACAAACAAACCAAGCCATTGTGTAGTTTTATTCCCCCTTTATGTGTTTCTGTGAATATTTACAAAACCATAGGCCTATGTACAATACCAACTCGCAAATGAACAAATAAGCTACGGATAGCACAAACCGACCAGTTTACGTAATGATCTTTTTTTTTTTATGTACACTGAAACTGGCAAGATGATAGCGTGAAACAATGTACGATTATATGTGATTATGTTAAATGAATTCATTTATCTGTCGAGAGGCGTGTGGTTTTATTCCAATAAGACAAGATGTCGGGTTACTTGGCGCTCTGATTAACCTACAAAGAAACCTAGCTCTGGTCCGGGGCGTTAGTGCGACTTGCTACAGCTGAGAAGGCTCCGGCCGTGATTCAACCCGACCGCGCTTCGTCAGCTATGCACTTTTTAAAAGGCAATGTTCCCGCGTTCGTAGAGCCCGCGTGCATGGTAAACTCTGCACGTGTTGGCTTAATCGGAAATTACTTTTAAAATGTCAAGCGCGCTATAACGCAAATCTACTAATGTTCGGATTGAATGCCGGCCTAAGAGTTAGCAAGCCACACTAACACCCTGGACTAGAGCTACAAGCAGCCCATCATCTAACTGCAATGAACCATAGAGACTAGAGTAGCTTAAAAAAGACTGGAGCTACACTGGTCAGTCTGAAAAGACAAAACGATCAACAAACGACGCAACAACACTGCATGTAAAAAAAAATATATAACGTTGGCATAGTATTCAGCTATGCTCACTCTTTTGAAAAATGCCCCCCAAAAATCACTTAGTAACATAGAAGAAGTTAAATACGGAACTCTGCACTTCTCAGAATTATGGCCCGACGGGCTAATGCACCTTTTTAAACCGCTTTTAAGAAAACGCATGTGCAACAGGCTCAAAAAAAGAAAAGAAAAGATGCCAACAAGAATATACTTGGTGTATTTTAGGCAAAAGCAGTATTCAACTGCTGTCTTGTAGTGTCAATTTTGAAGGGAGCGGAAAAGCCCCAAGCTGACTATAGTGTCTTAGGTACTCCAAAAATAAACTTCACAACACATTGATGGTGGCGTCCAACACCCCAACCCCCCCCAACCCAGGGTCTCTCTAGCCTGGGGTGCAGGCTTTTGCTCCGGCCCAGCACTATTAACACACCCGTTTTAAGTAATGAACTAACCATGGTCTTTCAGTCAGGTCTAGTTTGATCAGGTGAGTTAGTGCTGGGCTGGAACTAAAGCATGCACTCTCCAGGACTGGGTGTTGGGAGACCCTATAACATCTTCTCAGCACTAGAAATACACACACTACAGCGCCAAACTCTTAACAGTGTCAAGCTTTTTTGTGTTCAGAAACGTCCCTACAACACTTGAGTGTCTCAAACACCCATGAAACACTGGAGTCCAGAAAATCTGAATACAACAATCTGTGGTGTGTTATCATTATAATGTTACCATCATTAACATTGTTCGTCTCGTTTTGGAGAGAGAACAAAACGAACATGTCCATATACACTGTATACTACACAGGTTGTGGCCACTCCTACACAGTCACTCCTTCTCTCACTCCCCGTCTCTTCCTCGCTTTGTCTCAGAGGACTATATATAAGGGTATCAATAGCTAGGTTTCCATCTAATTGGTGACAGATATTCAAAAATCTGCATCAAAACAATATGCGCATTTTCCCCACCAGAAATGATTCCATCAAATCGACTGCGTGATGACGTAATGTACATAAAAATACCTTTTGCTGTTAAATTCCCGTGTACAGAATAAAAAAAAAAAAGTTAAATGGGTTTCCATCAAATTTTCAACTCTACGGATGGGTTTCTCACAAAAAGTGTTTTTATATTGCGACGAGTCTGCCCAGTCTGGTATTGGAAAATAGCGCAGGCGCACATATAGCCTACATGATGAGAATATTATGGCCAAAAGAGTGAGATTATTTTCATTTGTCAAATGGCAGCCAAGCATCGATCATTTCACCAGAATAAAACCCTGGATATTTCTTGTAAAGTAGCATCAAGCTCATCACCTTGCACTTTCGATATGATGGTTTTTATATCAATATTTGCGCATAAAAGCATTTCCCACCGACATTTCTCGTGTACTTCATTTTACCCACACAAAAAGATCCCACCTTGTCTCGCGTATTTTGTTTTGTTGACATTTGGAAAGTTTATCGAAAATTTTTCTGTTTCCATCAGGCCTGTCGTGACATTTTTGACCCGACATGGACTTTTCTTGCATTAAAAGGTTGGATGGAAACCTGCTTAATGACATGTAGGCTACGTTCCAATACCCACATTAGCGTACCACTTCGAACACACGCCCACTACATTGCTTCCTTAAGCGTCAACTCTGTTGCACTACAGAGTTGACCATCAGCACTGCTGTAACGTTACGGAGTTGACCACTCCTCTGTTTTGGCTTCCTTCATTCTATGTAGTACGCAAGTGTGGATACTGTGGAGCTGTTGTCGTGTCCGTCCATCAATCTCTCAGTCTGTCCGTCAGTCTTCTCAGCACACCATGATTGGCGTCCCGTCGTCCTCGCGCCGCTGGTTCTTCTTGAGCAGCTGGATGCGGTTGTGACAGTAGAATTTGATGGCCCGCCAGTCGCGCCGGTTGGTGACCAGCAGCGGGCAGCTCTGAAGGCAGCGCTCGCAGTCGGCCTTGGCGGGCACGCGCAGCTCGGCGATGTTGGAGGTCAGGTGCTCCTCCACGGCGGCGCGCTCCGCGTCTGACCACGGGCGCTTGAGGACGCCGCGTTTGCCTGTGCGGGGAGAGTGTGGGTTAGTACACACAGGGGTGGATCTGTGTAGACATGTCTTTGGAGTGTGAACACACACACCTGATTTGGGCCCACCTGAGCCTCTCCTGCGGCCGGGGAGCGAGGGGGAGAGGGGCAATGTGGAGGAGGGCGTGACCTTGAGTTTCCTGGCACGCGGCGTCCTGCCGTTGGTCCTGCCCTTTCTCACCATCAGCAGGCTGGGAGGGGCCACCTCACCCTTCTCCTTCCCCCCTTCACCGTCAGAGTCGCCGTCCGAGTACGAGTCGGCCGAGTTGCCTGACATCACTGTAGGGGGAGAAAGAGAAGGGTCAAATACATGTACATGTTTCTCAACTTTAACTACAGCGCTGGTCCTCATCATACTAAAGGGCAGTCCAAAATGAACAATCATTGTGAGACGACTCTAAACTGTTTAACCCCCTAGAGTCGATTGGCGCATTGCTGCGTCAATCTAAGTAACATAATGAAAAAATCCCCATCAAAATGTCAGTTTAAGCTAGAGAGAACTTTTTCAAACCACCGCATCCGCCGATGTCGCACTTCCGCATCTGCGGTGACAGGTGGCAGAGCCAGAGTGGTGTTTGTCAGACCATGAGACATCCGGAAAATCGGTCTTCTCACGAAAACGTCCGATCGGTTTGACCTACAGCTAACCTTTCTCTAACGGTCATCGTGCTTTGTTCCATCCGTTCCATTATATCAAGCAGGTTGAATCAAGCGCACTTAATACACAGTAAAGGAGAGAAAAATAACTCCACTTCTAGCTTGACTAGTCAGGTCTGACGTATATGTCAATCCTCAGTGTCTCCTTACCGTCAAGCTCCAGACAGATGTGGTGGAGGCTCATCCCCCGGAACAGCACGCCGTCTCTCTCCCCGCACAGCACCACGCGCCCCACTCTACCCATCAGCCCCGGGTCCTGGCCAATCCCGCCGCAGCTCTGCGTCACGTGGTACTCGCGCTCCAGGAAGTGTTCCAGGCGCTCTATGGCGTACCCACCCGGCTGTCCTGGCTCCTCCCCCTCGCCGAGCAATAGCAGCTGCGTCAAGATGGCGACCTGGCGCCGGACGCGCGTCTGGGTGAGGGCGCGGGGGTTCCGGGTGCCGCTGGAGCGGGCCAGGCTCCGGAGGAGGTCGGTGCCCCGGAGGGGGGTGGCTGGAGAGTGGTACGGCCGGGCGAAGACGTACGGGTTCTGGGGATCGACGCCGACATCTTGCCTGGTCTGGAGGAGGAGTTCCAGACACGGCTCGCAGTGCGGTGGCAGGATAAGAGGCTGGACTCTTCCTCGTTTGCCCTGGACACCTACTCGAGGCAAATGCGGAAGCACGAGACGCTCAAAGGGCGAAAGCGATGCCTCCAGGGGTGTGAGGGCGGGCGGGGCGCCGGGGGGCACCGGCACGGGGCACTGGGGGGTGACACGGGCGCGGTATTCGGCTATGACCAGTTTGGAGACCTCGCACTCGCGGCGACGGTTGTAGAGGATGAGCAGGGCGAGGGAGGAGTGGCACAGTAGGCGCCAGGCCTCGGCGGATTGGAGCTGGCGGGACAGGGAGAGGAAGGCAGAGTGCTGGAGCCTGCGGAGGTAGAGAACCAGGGAAGACAGGGAGGAGAGGAGGGGTAGCATGTGGAGACGGCCCGAACTGAGGGAGAGGGAGGGAAGAAGAGAAAGAGAGAGGGGGAAAGGAGAGGGAGAGATTAGTTTCAATTGCAGGTGTCAGTTATTCATTTATTCAACGCACAATACAACAGGGGGAAAAAAATTCAAAGTATCTACTATCCTCATTACCTTTATTATAATGATAACATCACATTAGCAGTTTGAAGTTACTTTTAAGTCAGTCTCAGTTGATTGATTTTAGTAATCTAATTTGAGCATGCTAAAAGCATTCCTACTGTTTTACATCCACCAATGCAGAAGCTAAGCAACAGTTCAGTTTGCTGGCACTTTGCTGATACATCAACTACTTTCTCACGATCCATTTGATGAGATGAATGTCATTCAGGTGAACTAGTCCTTTAACGGAGTACCAACCCCCCACCCGCCCACAGCACTCACCTCAACAACTCCTTCTCCTTCTCCTCCGCTCCACTGTCGTCTTCCATCATTCCGCTCTCCTCCTCTTCTTCATTTTCATCCTCTTTAGGCAGCCGCTCCACCTCTTTGGGCGTCTGCTGAAAGACGTGGGGACAAGCCGCCTCTGCCTCTTCTTTGGGCCTCACCACCTCCACTTCCACCAGGTCGTTCTCTTCCTCCTCCTCTTTTTCCTTCTTCACTTTGCGCAGTCCCGCCTTTCTGGGCGGGGTCACAGCCACCGGAGGCGGGCTTCTCTTCAGAACGGACACGGCCACGGCACTGCGTCCTCGGGGCGGAGTCAACACCAGGGGGGAGGAGTTTCTCCCGACGGCGGAGGAAGGGGACTGGGCGGTGGTGGCGGATGGACGTTGAGGAGACAGGGAGAGCGCGGCGGCTGCGGCGCCACCCTGTGGTGGCTTGTGTGAATTTTGCTCCGCTCCTGATGCCGCCGATGTCCGAGGTTGCTGCTCGGACTGAGCGTGGTGTGCGGCGTGCGCGGCCGCCAGGTGGGGCATAAAGCGCTCGATAAGCGCGGCGCGGATCTCGGGTTGGTTGGGGTGGTGCTTGTCCAGGTGGCGCCCCAGTGAGCGGAAGTGGCGCCCGCAGTAAGCGCAGCTCAGCTTCTGGGGGGGCAAGCCCATGCCGACCCCCCTGGCGATGTTAATACTGATGTTCGCCGTCGTGTTTGGTCCCAACGGAGCAGGGGATTTGAACAGAGAAGGGCGAGAAGAGGTGGAGGAGGAGGAGGGAGGGGGAGAGAAGGTGAGGGGGCGGTATGAAGTGGAGAGGGGGGGGCGGCCCGGGGACGTCCGGTGAGGGGTGGTCCTCTTTTTGGAGGGGGTGGTGGTCCGGCGGCGTTTGCGGCGGCGAGGTGTGCGTCTCTGACTCCCGTCCTCACCCACCTCATTCTGGGGATCCGAGTCGCTGGCATTGGAGTGGGAGAGGGGGGAGGAAGAGGGGGAAAGGGGCCAGGAAGGGGTGAGGTAGTCCTGGGCTGAGAGAGAGGGGGGCACGGACTCTTCCTCCTGAGAGCGAGAGAAGAGTAGTGTTTGAGCCAGTTGTGTGAGTAGAGTACAGACAAGTGACATAAGACCGACTGTTTAGAGCAGTGGTTCTCAACCCTGGTCCTGGGGAACCAAAGGGGTGCACATTTTCGTTTTTCCTTAGCACTGCACACCTGATTCAAATCATCAAAGCTTGACGCATTGATGATGAGTTGATCATTTGAATCAGCTGTGTAGTGCTAAGGCAAAAACTAAAAGGTGCACTCCTTTGGTTCCCCAGGACCAGGGTTGAGAGCCACTGGTTTAGAGTGTCTGTCAACTGTGGGTGTGTGAATGAGGAGTGCCCATTTAGAGCGTTGAGTGAGCAACACTAGTATATTACAACGCTTTGAAGGAAAGTGAGATGAGGGTATAGTAGACAGGTGTATGGAATGTAGACATATAAAACACGCACATCAGTATAGTATTAAGTGTTGTATAAACATAGTAGGCGTTTGTAGGCAACAGGTGTCTTTTCTTACCTTTTTGATACTGTTGTTCTCAGGGTCGGAGAGACACTCATATCTCCCTGGAGACACAGTACCACGGAAACCCTGGAGGAATATAGGCTCCATTAACATCCATTGTTATCACCCAGTGCTGTCAATCAGACGGTCAAACCAAAAACAGTAGTACTCAAAAAGCGCTAGATACTATAATCAGTCAAATACAGTAGTCAGCCAAGGTGAAAATACCCAGATACCCATGTATTATGGCCCAACACAAATTACTCAACAATTTATGTGAGGAAAAAGAGGATTATTTAACCAGAGTAAAAGTAAACAGCGCAGAAATGTGTTGCACGTGATCCAATCTCTAGTTTCAGTACTTACAACTTGCCTCGGATAACACAAATCATGGATATTGTGGCATATTGTCGATTTCAAAATGTAACTATTTTGTAGTTATTTGGCTCACTGCATGTGACATGTGAAATGTAAGTCGTTCGTTGAAAGCACTATTCACCAAATAGAAAGATGGGTAAACTGCATTTGACTTCAACTATATCCCAGGTTATATCTGTACCAGCCATCACTATGGCTACAGTTACTTAGGCTCTAACAGGTACGTCGTCATGGTTACTCACCGTGGCAACAGTTACTTAGGCTTTCACATGTATGTCTCCATGGTTACTCACCATAGTGTTATCTCCCCACTCGGTCAGGCTGTAGTCAACGGTGATCTCCTCTCCTTTGGTGATGTCTCGGATCGCTATGACGACCAGACGCACCTGGCTCCCACAGTGTACCTCGCGGATGCGGCAGTTTGGAGGAGGGGGGTACATCACCGCCGCCCCCCTGCCCCCGCTGGATCCCTCCTCACCCAGCTCTAAAGACCCACTGCTGAAAGGGGGGAGGGAGGAAGAGAGGTGGGGGGAGAGATAGGGAGGGAGAGCGAGAAGGGGATGGAGGGAGCTAGATCAGCACACGTGGACCTATGCATACAAAATCAGCAAAAATAGCAGCTAACACACACACTTTCAATTACACACTGCAACACACACACAGCTACCCCATGCAAAACAGCACAACAATACTAAACATTAGGAACACCTGCTCTTTCCATGAGACTGACCAGGTGACAGCTTTGATCCCATATTGGATGTCACTTGTTAAATCCACTTCAATCAGAATGGATGAAGGGGAGGAGACAGGTTAAAGAATGATTTTTAAGCCTTGAGACAATTGAGACATGGATTGTGTGTGTGTGCCATTCAGAGGGAGAATGGGCAAGACAAAAGATTGCCTTTGAACGGGGTATGGTAGTAGGTGCCAGGCGCACCGGTTTGTGTCAAGAGCTGCAATGCTGCTGGGTTTTTCACTCTCAACAGTTTCATGTGTGTATGAAGAATGATCCACCACCCAAAAGGACATCCAGCCAACTTGACACAACTGTGGGAAGCATTGGAGTCAACATGGGCCAGCATCCCTGTGGAACGCTTTCGACACCTTGTACGGTGGGTGGGGTGGGGGGGTGCTCAACTCAGTATTAGGAAGGTGTCCTTAATGTTTTGTATTCTACATAACAAAGAACACACTCACACAACACACAATAAAAAATACAAAGGTCATCAAATAAAAAACATATCATAAAAAATAACACCATGAAATTAAATCACACACACACACACACACACACACACACACACACACACACACACACACACACACACACACACACACACACACACACACACACACACACACACACACACACACACACACACACCAGATCTGAGCAGGGTCATTGATGTAGCATGGTCCATCCAGTGTTGGTCGTTTGTTCTCTGCAGCCTCCTTACCATCACCTGAGAGAAGAGTACAAAAGGATTACACACGAATGCACACAGACACACATGCACGACTGCACACACACTGACACGTACGAAAGAACACACACAAGGTCATCGACCTTTCCCCCACCTGAACGCATATGCACGTCACACACCAGTCACGCACGAACACAGTCGCACACACGAACACAAACACACATTTATATAGGTCAGCACGCACACACCCCCCCCTCTTCCACCCATAACACACACGATCATGGATGCATACACTCACAAGGACACACACTACACAACTATTACACACACACACACACACACACGTGTCAACACAAGAATCATCAATATAGGACAAACACACACCTGGACAGTAGCTGTGTTCGGAGCTGTCCTCCTCATCCTCTGTGACAAAGACTCGGTCGCACACTTTCACTGGCGTTCCCTTCCTTTTCCTCCCACAACCTCGTCTGTGGAACACACACAGGGAGAGAGAGAGAGATTCTATCAATTTCATCAATGCCCCAGGCGGACCAATCTTCACATCAATCAAATAGGAAAAGCAATCAATACACTGATCACCAATAGGAAACCAGTCTCAATTTCTGTATCCAATTACTTTCAACCAATAACAACTGAATCATTGATAAAACATTTTTGGATTGATTTAGACTATTTATTGGTAAAATTGCAATTACTTTGGTTTATTTGGGGAAAAAGCTGAATGCTGACTGGGCAGAATTGGGTCAAATTCTTACTGGGTAAATTGGTGTTGAAGGGACATTTGTGAATCACAAGCCACAATACAAGACACTGATCCAAGGTCTGTGTTGAGTTTCACTCCACTACCAGGGATTCAGGATACAGGGATGGTAAACTGATACAAGATCTGTGACTACGGTGCAGAGTCTAGCCATAGCGTAAAGCCACTTGTAAGAGCAGTGGATACACTAGAAGCTGATCTGAGCTAATCTTTCTTTGCCTCAATCCTAGCTGTAACCATTCAAATCCAAGCACTAGAAACTGGCTTTGGATCAGTGTGATTTAGGGCAGTTTTTCTACACACACACACACACGCTGTTTTCTGTAATTCTTTCTATTTTCTCCTTACATGACATTGGAGGCTCTTAAAACTAGGCCATAGGAAGACAGTGCCTTGGTTTCTCAAGTGTTCATTACTGCGTGTGTGTGTGTGTGTGTGTGTGTGTGTGTGTGTGTGTGTGTGTGTGTGTGTGTGTGTGTGTGTGTGTGTGTGAGAGAGAGACTCTTTGAGCAGAGATACCAACCAGACTCGCTGTCTTTGTATTGATCTGCCCCTCGCTCTCCATCTGGACTCGTGATAACGTGTGTGTGTGTGGGTGTGTGTGCGCGCCTGCACTTTCTTGTGTACACACACACTCGTGTGTGTGTGTCTGCATGGTCACTCATGTAAGCTTGGGCCCAGTTGCTCTTTCTTAAAGTAACAGCCTTCTTTTAAATGCGTTTCACCCATTCCCCATTGTGTGAGGTAATTAACATTATCTAGAATGGTCTGTAATGGTAGAGCTATAAGAGGCATTAGCAACAACTGATTTACATACAGTACAGTGGTTTATAGTGTGTGTGTGTAGTACAGTACCACAGCCTTTCTAGCCTGGTAAATACCTCCACTTAGGTTACATACACTACATGACCAACAGTATGTGGACACCTGCTCTGCAAACATCTCATTCCAAAATTAAATTAAATTGGGCATTAATATGGATTTGGTCCCCCCCTTTGCTGCTATAACAGCCTCCACTTTTCTGAGAAGGCTTTCCACTAGATGTTGGAACATTGCTGCGGGGACTTGCTTCCATTCAGCCACAAGAGCATTAGTGAGGTCGGGTACTGATGTTGGGTGATTAGGCCTGGCTCGCAGTTGCCGTTCCAATTCATCCCAAAGGTGTTCGATGGAGTTGAGGTCAGGGTTCTATGCAGGCCAGTCAAGTTGTTCCACACCGATCTCGACAAGCCATTTCTGTATGGACCTTGCTTTGTGCACGGGGGCATTGTCATGCTGAAACAGCAAAGGGCCTTCCCCAAACTGTTGCCACAAAATCATCTAGAATGTCATTGTATGCTGTAGCGTTAAGATTTCCCTACACAGGAACTAAGGGGCCTAGCCCGAACCATGAAAAACAGCCCCAGACCATTATTTCTCCTCCACCAAACTTTACAGTTGGCACTATGCATTGGGGCAGGTAGCATTCACCTGGCATCCGCCAAACCCAGATTTGTCCGTCGGACTGCCAGATGGTGAAGTGTGATCCACCACTTCAGAGAACTTGTTCCCACTGCCCAATTGACATTTTTTT
>NC_052314.1:53511469-53518969 GCF_016432855.1 Salvelinus namaycush
CTTCTAAGATTTCATCAGAGTTGACTTTGAATTAAACTGCCGAGGCAACTTTATTGTGCTCATTAGCGCCACCTACTTTATTACCCAACAGCAACGTAATTTATCAGCACCACTATCCTATCTACAGTTTGAGTTATTCTGGTACAATCAGTGGCGAAACAAAACAAAAAAAAATAGTTTGCATGGTTAAATAAAGGTAAAAAAATAAATAAAAAAATAATATTAAATGCCAGCAAAGCCACCACAAAACACTAAACAATACATTAATTGCACCATAACGGTGACAAACAGTGCCCACAAACTGGCCTACATAAAGCTGTCCCAACTGCAGAGTACCAACACCTTACCACTGCTACACCTGGCTTTCAGCAGAGCCTTGTCTGGCAACGAAACAGTTCATTCAGCCTCATTTACTGCCTTTAAAAAAAACATGATATGGCTGACTTGCTTAAACAAATGTGGTTTCTACTGACAATTGAGATGTACAAACTATGGCATAAGGGGATGGCAAGTGGATAAGAGGCAATCCGTAATTTCGATTAAGACATTAATGAGCGAGCCAGGACAGACGTTAGTCAATAGACTATTTCTTCAGCACTTTTGAAATATACAGCGACAGAATTCAGAACATGGGCCATTCTTACAGTGTTCTCCATGTACACCAAGTCAGAACCATAGGATAAATAAAGGGGGCATATAAGCAGACAATGAAAGCTCTTACAATATTTGATGATTACATTGATCAAAAACAGGTTATAGGCTACATGTGCACAACCAAGTCAGAACAGTAGGAGAAATTAAGAAGTGAAAATGTTCTTTGGGGGGAGGAGAGGCACATGGGCTACTAACAGCTTACTACACAACATACACTTAGTATTACTTTCTTAGCTACAGTGTACATATCTCCCTGGCATATTGCATAATTTATGCAGCAGCATACAATACATTTTTGTATTCACCTTGTTGTCACGTTCTGACCTTAGTTCCTTTTTTATGTCTTTATTTTGGTTTGGTCAGGGCGTGAGTTGGGGTGGGCATTCTATGTTGTTTTTCTATGTTTGTATTTCTGTGTTTGGCCTGGTATGCTTCTCAATCAGAGGCAGCTGTCGATCGTTGTCTCTGATTGAGAATCATACTTAGGTAGCCTGTTTTCCCACTATGGGTTGTGGGTAGTTGTTTTCTGTGTCTGTGTTTTTCCCATACAGAACTGTTTCAGTCTCGTTCATTCTCTTTTGTTGTTTTGTCATTCAGTGTTCATGTTCAGTCAGATTTCATTAAAATGGACACTTACCACGCTGCACATTGGTCCGATCTTTCATACTCGTCATCAGACGAGGACGAGTACCGTTACAGAACTACCCACCAAAAAAGGACCAAGCAGCGTGGTAACCAGGAGCAGAGGGTTCTGGACTCCTGGACTTGGGAGGAGATACTAGACGGTAAGGGACCCTGGGCACAGAATGGGGAATATCGCCGCCCCAAGGAAGAACTGGAGGCAGCGAAAGCTGAGCGGCGGCGGTATGAGGTAAGGCAGCGCAACAGGCACGAGAGGCAGCCCCCAAAATTGTTTTGGGGGGGGGGGGAACACGGGGAAATTGGCGTAGTCAGGCGATAGACCTGAGCCAACTCCCCGTGCTTACCGGAAGAAGTGCAGTACTGGTCAGGCACCGTGTTATGTGGTCAAGCGCACGGTGTCGCCAGTATGCGCTCATAGCCCGGTGCCATGCGAGTGTGGGCATCCAGCCAGGGTGTATTGTGCCGCGTGTTTGGTCTCCGGTACGCTGTTTCGGCCCAGGGTATCCTGCGCCGGCTCTGCGTGCTGTGTCTCCGGGGCGCTGGGAGGGTGCAGTGGGTCCTATGCCTGCGCTCCGCCCGTGCCGGGCGAATGTGGGCATTGAGCCTAAGGGAGAGGTGCGAGTGGTATGCACCAGATCTCCAGTGCTCCCCCACAGCTCGGTTCAACCTGTGCCTGCACTCTGGATGGTCCGGGCTAAAGTGGTCATCCAGCCTGGAGGAGTGGTGCCAAGGCTGCGCACCAGAGCTCCAGTGCTCCCCCACAGCCCGGTCCATCCGGTGCCTCCTCCATGCACCAGGCCTCCTGTAGGTCTCCCCAGCCTGGTGGGTCCTGTGGCAGCCCCACGCACCAGGCTGTCTCTCCGTCTCCTCCCTCCAGGTTCTCCCGTCTGTCCTGAGCTGCCGGAGCCGCCCGTCTGTCCTGAGCTGCCGGAGCCGCCCGTCTGTCCTGAGCTGCTGGAGCCGCCCGTCAGTCAGGAGCTGCCGGAGCCGCCCGTCAGTCAGGAGCTGCCGGAGCCGCCCGTCAGTCAGGCGCTGCCGGAGTCCCCCGTCTATTCGTGGGCCCGCTGCAAGGGTCCCCAGTCTGAGGTCGGAGGCGAGGGTCGCCGCTCCAAAGGTGCCACCTAAGTGGGCCAAGACTATGGTGGAGTGGGGTCTACGTCCCGCACCAGAGCCGCCACCGCGGTGAAATGCCCACCCAGACCCTCCCCTATAGGTTCAGGTTTTGCGGCCGGAGTCCGCACCTTTGGGGGGGGGGGGGGGTACTGTCACGTTCTGACCTTAGTTCCTTTTTTATGTCTTTATTTTGGTTTGGTCAGGGCGTGAGTTGGGGTGGGCATTCTATGTTGTTTTTCTATGTTTGTATTTCTGTGTTTGGCCTGGTATGGTTCTCAATCAGAGGCAGCTGTCGATTGTTGTCTCTGATTGAGAATCATACTTAGGTAGCCTGTTTTCCCACTATGGGTTGTGGGTAGTTGTTTTCTGTCTGTGTTTTTCCCATACAGAACTGTTTCAGTCTCGTTCATTCTCTTTTGTCATTCAGTGTTCATGTTCAGTCGGATTTCATTAAAATGGACACTTACCACGCTGCACATTGGTCCGATCTTTCATACTCGTCATCAGACGAGGACGAGTACCGTTACACTTGTTGTCCTGTGTTCACTTGAACAGGAAGGTCATCAAACTTTGTCATCAAAGTCTACCAATCTCTGGATTTATGGTGCTTTTAAGACAACTGGGAAGAAGATTTTATTTTTTAAATCATGATGACGTCAGTGATCTTCAGGTCGTAGCTCTAGAAAGAGGCCCGAGTTCCGAATGTACAATTCCGAGTTGGATTAAAGTTCAAAGCGTATTTTCCCAGTCGTAGCTCGCTTTTCCCGAGTTCCCAGTTGTTTTGGACTCACTAAAGTCAGATTTTGCAGTTCCGAGTTAACAGTTGTTTTGAGCGCGGCACAAATCATGCTTGATTAACAGCATGGCCAATGTTGAATGTTTATAATTTTAAACTAGGAAAAGAGACCCTTAATCTTAGACTTGGGACCACACAGCCACTCCACTGAAGAGCAGGCTAGTGATCCCTTTGCAATGCCTGCAGTTAGCCACTGATTCCTTCTCAACCACTCATTGTTGAATTTGCGATTTCCAACTTGCTGTGTAATGTTTATGTCCAATGGGCGATGAGCACCGATACGTTTTATCTATAATTTCTCTTTATTATTTATCTTCATATGACAAAGATTAAAATGCATTTGCCAGTAGATTGTCGACTTGATTCATGATGATGACTGCTAGCTAAGAATTAGAAAGTATGATGTTGACATGATCAGTCCAATCAAAGCTACTGTAGGTATAACGGGCTTTGACGTCATTTTATCTGTGGCCAATGACCTTGAGCATTCTTGAAGGGGCACTTCTAATGTAACTCAAATCAAATCAAAGTTTATTTGTCACGTGCGCTGAATACAACAGGTGTAGACCTTACAGTGAAATGCTTACGTACAGGCTCTAAACAATAGTGCAAAAAAGGTATTAGGTGAACAATGGGTAGGTAAAGAAATAAAACAACAGTAAAAAGACAGGCTATATACAGTAGCTAGGCTATAAAAGTAGTGAGGCTACATACAGACACTGGTTAGTCAGGCTGATTGAGGTAGTATGTACATGTCGATATGGTTAAAGTGACTATGCATATATGATGAACAGAGAGTAGCAGTAGCGTAAAAGAGATGTTGACGGGTGGTGGGTGGGACACAGTGCAGATAGCCCGGTTAACCAATGTGCAGGAGCACTGGTTGGTCGGCCCAATTGAGGTAGTATGTATATGAATGTATAGTTAAAGTGACTATGCATATATGATAAACAGAGAGTAGCAGCAGCGTAAAAAGAGGGGTGGGGGGGGCACACAATGCAAATAGTCCGGGTAGCCATTTGATTACCTGTTCAGGAGTCTTATGGCTTGGGGGTAAAAACTGTTGAGAAGCCTTTTTGTCCTAGACTTGGCACTCCGGTACCGTTTGTCATGCGGTAGTAGAGAGAACAGTCTATGACTGGGTTGGCTGGGGTCTTTGACAATTTTTAGGGCCTTCCTCTGACACCGCCTGGTGTAGAGGTCCTGGATAGCAGGCAGCTTAGCCCCAGTGATGTACTGGGCCGTACGCACTACCCTCTGTAGTGCCTTGCGGTCAGAGGCCAAGCAATTGCCGTACCAGGCAGTGATGCAACCAGTCAGGATGCTCTCAATGTTGCAGCTGTAGAACATTTTGAGGATCTCAGGACCCATGCCAAATCTTTTTAGTTTCCTGAGGGGGAATAGGCTTTGTCGTGCCCTCTTCACGACTGTCTTGGTGAGTTTGGACCATTCTAGTTTGTTGTTGATGTGGACACCAAGGAACTTGAAGCTCTCAATAGTTTACAATTCCTGCCAGATCCGACGAGCGTTGGAGCCGGTGTAGTACGATTCAATCTTATTCCTGTATTGACGGTTCGTCAAAAAGCATAGCGGGAATTCTTATAAGCTTCCGGGATAGAGACCCGCTCCTTGAAAGCGACAGCTCTACCCTTTAGCTCAGTGCGGATGTTGCCTGCAATCCATGGCTTCTGGTTGGGGTATGTATGTACAGTCACTGTGGAGACGACGTCATCAAAGCACTTATTGATGAAGCCAGTGACTGATGTGATGTACTCCTCAATGCCATCGGAAGAATCCCGGATGATTAATGCAATATATGTAAACATTATTAAAGTGACTTGTGTTCCATTTATTAAAGTGGCCAATGATTTCAAGTCTACGTATACAGGGCAGTAGCATCAATTGTGCTAGTGATGGCTATTTATTAACAGTGATGGCCTTGAGATAGAAGCTGTTTTTCAGTCTCTCGGTCCCAGCTTTGATGCACCTGTACTGATCTCGCCTCCTGGATGATAGTAGGGGGAACAGGCAATGGCTCGGGTGGTTGTTGTCCTTGATCATCTTTTTGGCCATCCTGTGACATTGGGTGCTGTAGGTGTCCTGGAGGCAGGTAGTTTAACCCCGGTGATGAGTTGGGCAGACCGCACCACCCTTTGGTGAGCCCTGCTGTTGCGGGCGGTGCAGTTGCCATACCAGGCGGTGATACAGCCCGACAGGATGCTCTCAATTGTGCATCTGTAAATGTTTGTGAGGGTTTTAGGTGCCAAGACAAATTTCTTCAGGCCACTTTGGTGATCTACTAACCATGGGTTCTATAATCAACTCTACATTTCAAGATGTCAAACGCATTCATCTTCTTTCATTCGCGAGAATACATACAGTGGGGCAAAAAAGTATTTAGTCAGCCACCAATTGTGCAAGTTCTCCCACTTAAAAAGATGAGAGAGGCCTGTAATTTTCATCATAGGTACACTTCAACTATGACAGACAAAATGAGAATTTTTTTTCTCCAGAAAATCACATTGTAGGATTTTTAATGAATTTATTTGCAAATTATGGTGGAAAATAAGTATTTGGTCAATAACAAAAGTTTATCTCAATACTTTGTTATATACCCTTTGTTGGCAATGACAGAGGTCAAACGTTTTCTGTAAGTCTTCACAAGGTTTTCACACACTGTTGCTGGTATTTTGGCCCATTCCTCCATGCAGATCTCCTCTAGAGCAGTGATGTTTTGGGGCTGTTGCTGGGCAACACAGACTTTCAACTCCCTCCAAAGATTTTCTATGGGGTTGAGATCTGGAGACTGGCTAGGCCACTCCAGGACCTTGAAATGCTTCTTACGAAGCCACTCCTTCGTTGCCCGGGCGGTGTGTTTGGGATCATTGTCATGCTGAAAGACCCAGCCACGTTTCATCTTCAATGCCCTTGCTGATGGAAGGAGGTTTTCACTCAAAATCTCACGATACATGGCCCCATTCATTCTGTCCTTTAAATAACTTTCTTCTGAAACTCGTCAGTGTATTCTTGTTCTGAGAAATGAAGGACATTCCATGCGAGAAATTGCCAAGAAACTGAAGATCTTGTACAATGCTGTGTACTACTCCCTTCACAGAACAGCGCAAACTGGCTAATAACAGAGAGTAGAAGCAGCGTAAAAAGAGGAGGGGGGCAATGCAAATTGTCTGGGTAGCCATTTGAGTAGATGGTCAGGGGTCTTATGGCTTGGGGTAGAAGATGTTTAGAAGCCTCTTGGACCTAGACTTGGCGCTGCGGCACTGCTTGCCATGCGGTAGCAGAGAGAACAGTCTATGACTGAGTGGCTGGAGTCTTGGACAATTTTTAGGGCCTTCCTGACACCGCCTGGAGTAGAGGTCCTGGATGGCAGGAAGCTTGACCCCAGTGATGTACTGGGCCGTACGCACTATCCTCTGTAGTGCCTTGCGGTCTGAGGCCGAGCAGTTGCCATACCAGGCAGTAATGCAACCAGTCAGGATGCTCTCGATGGTGCAGCCGTAGAACCTTTTGAGGATCTGAGGACCCATGCCAAATCTTGCATGCCCTCTTTATGACTGTCTTGGTGTGCTTGGACCATGTGAGTTTGTTGGTGATGTAGGCACCAAGGAGCTTGAAGCTCTCAACCTCCTCCACTACAGCCGTGTCGATGAGAATGGGGCTGTGCTTAGTCCACAATCATCTCCTTCGTCTTGATCACGTTGAGGGAGAGGTTGTTGTCCTTGCACCAGGTCTCTGACCTCCTCCCTATATGCTGTCTCGTCATTGTTGGTGATCAGGCCTACCACTGCTGTGTCATTAGCATACTTAATGATGGTGTTGGAGTCGTGCCTGGCCATGCAATCATGAGTGAACAGGGAGTACAGGAAGGGACTGAGCATGCACCCCAGAGGGGCCCACATGTTGAGGATCAGCGTGGCGGATGTGTTGTTACCTACCCTTACCACCTGGTGGCAGCCCGTCAGGAAGTCCAGGATCCAGTTGCAGAGGGAGGTGTTTAGTCCCAGGATCCTTAGCTTAGTGATGAGCTTTGAGGGTACTATGGTGTTGAACGCTGAGCTGTAGTCAATGAATAGCATTCTCACCTTAGTATTCCTTTTGTCCAGGTGGGAAAGGGCAGTGTGGAGTGCAATAGAGATTAAATCATCTGTGGATCTGTTGGGGCGGTATGCGAATTGGAGTGGGTCTAGGGTTTCTGGGACAATTCTGTTGATGTGAGCCATGACCAGCCTTTCAAAGCACTTCATGGCTACAGACGTGAGTGCTAAGGGTCTATAGTC